>NC_080570.1:6558160-6788160 GCF_030247185.1 Malaya genurostris | reverse complement strand
GACTCGTTTCCGTGGTAATGAAAAACTGGCTTCTGCTAAATGACCCACTCCAGTGAAAATGTGAAAATAAATTCGTAACGACCTTCACTCGCGTGAAAAAATATGAGTGTTTTGAAAACCGCCGTGAAAATGTAAGAACCGATATTCGATTAAACTGGATTCGGTGAAACGGCTTATGGTTAAATGACTCACTCCTGGCTTTCGGCAAAATGCGCGAAACGACCTGTTGGATTTGAACTGTAATAATGGGTTGAAAACTTGCTTTCGTATCCGTGGGAATGAAAAAAATAAACTGAAAACTACTTTCAACGAAATGGCTCAGAGAAATGAACCGCTTCCAAGTTTCAATAAAATTGCTTTCGCTGGAACGGCTTTCGACAAATGTCTGAATAAGAATGACTTGCATCATTTGGAAAAATATTAAAAACTACTTCCGACAAAATGGCTTTTTGCGAAACGGATTTCGACTATATGGCTTTCGTCGAGATGAACCTCTACCATGAAAATGTAAGAAACGATGAATTTTCGATTTAATTAATTTCGGTGGAATGGCTCTCGGCTCTGTTGCATTGGAAATGAGAGTATGGATAGATTTAAAACTACTTTCAATAAAAGGGCTCGTGGAAAAGTAAAAATGTATTAAAAGTTACATTTTGGCGAAACAGCCTTCGGCGAAACACTTATCGGAGAAACAGCCTTTAGCGAAACAGCCTTCGACGAAACAGCCTTTGGCAAAACAGCCTTTGGCGAAACAGCCTTTAGCGAAACAGCCTTTGGCGAAACAGCCTTCGGCAAAACACCATTTCGGCAAAACAGCCTTCGGCGAAACAGCCTTCGAAGAAACAGCCTTCAGCGAAACAGCCTTCGGCGAAACAGCCTTTGGCGAAACAGCCTTCGGCAAAACAGCCTTCGGCAAAACAGCATTTGGCGAAACAGACTTCGGTAAAACAGGTTTCGGGAAAAACAGCCTTTGGAGAAACAAGCATCGGAGAAACAGTCTTCGGTTTCGAGTAACCACTGATTCGATGCTGCGAATGTCTCAAAATTGCATGAATCGTCGAAATCTACAAAAAAATTTTGAACTAAATCGGCTCTGGGATTCTCATGCTTTTTCTAAATTCCAGAGTCGACTTATTTTTATGAAATTAGAAATGACTCTTTTTTATTGGCACCCCAACGGCCATATGTCTCCACAAAATCATCTACGAGGAACTTTGAATAATGCTATTTTACATGGTCCGAACGAATTCGGTTTCGACGAAATGACAATCGATATAAAGAGATAATCGTTGATATCTTGAATAAACCGATTAGAATGAATAAACTTAGACAGATGTGAAGGGTTGTAAACAAACTTTTCTTCAAAAAAGATCCCAAATGCTGCAAATGCTGCATATAGTTTGTAAAAAAGTTTTGCTAATCTGACTTCCAACGAAATGAAATTTTCTAATTTCATTCTCTGGGCAGCCGGCTACCGTGAACGTTTTGGATATTGATCTCAACTTATCGATTTTTGTTTTTTTTGTGGATGTTTAGCCTCTCGAACCAGTAAAAAAATCAAATTAATTTATTCTTAAACAATATTCCAAAATGCAGAAACGCCTTCTGAATAGTTCTCGCTAGCTTTACACCAACTCCCCAGTTTATCCGGCCAAGCAAAACATTTGGCGATGCCAAAATGTTTACATCCCGAAACTAATAACCCATCAGAGTAGGGGAGCGAAGAAAGGATAAAGATTTCGCTTTCGATAAATCGAGTAACTACCACTCCCTTCCCCCTCCTTGGAATTCAGTTTTTGGCATCCCCATCTCCCATCGAAATGAACCCAACTTGTACAACATTATCCACACAACAATAGCCCCGGTGGGACACGAGGACGACGTCCGTAGTCTATCAAAATCGATCCGCTTCCTTTGTGCTCTGCCTTCCGGATGACGCAGCAAGGAGGCATGAGGCCAACGAAGAAAAAAATCAACAACCATCTGTGCTTTTCATTGGAGATTCTACAGCCATGTTCGGCCACCTGTTTGCGCACTCAGTTACTTACGGCGATGATGATGACGATGCTGACGACGTCGATGGAGAATGGTTCGAAATTCAAACTCAACTTGCTACCACCACGGCCCTCGTCTCCGGATGGATGCCTTTTAATCCCACTTTTTCGGCAATTGTTGCTGCCTTGACGAAGGTTTTTCGATTCCCCGGCGTATGGGATTTTATTCGTTCCTACCTTTTCGACTGATTGGGGGAGGGAAAGGATGAAGCATTAGACGAGATGGCAAACGAGCCAAATAAAAGTAGAGGACTCGGGATGATGGGATTGAAAAGGGTTCCATGCCACCCACGGGAGGTTCGGTGTTTTTGCTGTTGGAATAATTGTAGCTTGTTCTGTAAACATGCGAATTTTTCCCCAGTGTCGTGCGAAAATGTAACGTACCTTGTGTCAGGCTGCGAAGAGCGGGAGCTAACGGGTCATTTTTCTTCGAGACTTCATAAACGCCGGTCTGATTGGATCTTTGAAGGGTCTGGTGATGGTGTTCGAATGAGCTTCGGATCCCAGCAGGAGGAGAAAGCCCCCAAAAAAAATCAGGAAGATATTTGATTACATTTTCGTGAAAGGAAAAAAATTTAAACTGAGACAACGAGAGCTGAGAAATCGACTGACTTGTTGGTTATATTTCAACCACAGTATCTGCCTCAGTAGCTCATGTTGAAGCCTCAAAACTCAAACAGAACGCAAACCACATACTCGATATGCCGTACGCTTTCGGTCCTCGAAATAGTCTCGAAGTTGATCATCACGTAATTGAAAATTCGCATCAAAACACTCAATAAACCACTTCACACATCGTGCCCCCATGCAAGGAAGGTGAGCTGTGAGTGTGTGTGTGTGTGTTTGTGTAGGTGATAGCGCACCAAAGGTTTTCCATCGCGTGTTTTGATTCCGCGATGAACGCACCATCGTCGTTGGTCGTATCCTTCAACCAGTTCGGTCTCGGCGGGAGTCATCGCTTTCATCCACTCTCACCACAGCCTCCATTTCTACCGTGCACCCACTCATACACACACACACGTGCAAATATGTATCACGTAGCCCACGTCTCCGAGGACTACCTACGCGGTGACAAATGCTCGGATCGATATTCATCCGTTGCTGCTTGCATTGACATGACACAGCTAATTTTTCACCTGCCTTCCTGTTCCGGTTGATCGACCAAAAATGGAATATGCGGGAAATCGTGTCAAGCCTCGGGTCTCTGGTCGGTCGTTCCGGTATCGACAAACCGTGATTGGCCACGGACAGGGGAGCGCTTTGATACAGCCTAATTTGTTGCGTTTCGTTGGAACAGGGCGGTCCTAACTATCGATTCGTTCGACTGAAGAAGTTTTACCTCAATAATAACAATAACAATAACAATAACAATAACAATAACAATAACAATAACAATAACAATAACAATAACAATAACAATAACAATAACAATAACAATAACAATAACAATAACAATAACAATAACAATAACAATAACAATAACAATAACAATAACAATAACAATAACAATAACAATAACAATAACAATAACAATAACAATAACAATAACAATAACAATAACAATAACAATAACAATAACAATAACAATAACAATAACAATAACAATAACAATAACAATAACAATAACAATAACAATAACAATAACAATAACAATAACAATAACAATAACAATAACAATAACAATAACAATAACAATAACAATAACAATAACAATAACAATAACAATAACAATAACAATAACAATAACAATAACAATAACAATAACAATAACAATAACAATAACAATAACAATAACAATAACAATAACAATAACAATAACAATAACAATAACAATAACAATAACAATAACAATAACAATAACAATAACAATAACAATAACAATAACAATAACAATAACAATAACAATAACAATAACAATAACAATAACAATAACAATAACAATAACAATAACAATAACAATAACAATAACAATAACAATAACAATAACAATAACAATAACAATAACAATAACAATAACAATAACAATAACAATAACAATAACAATAACAATAACAATAACAATAACAATAACAATAACAATAACAATAACAATAACAATAACAATAACAATAACAATAACAATAACAATAACAATAACAATAACAATAACAATAACAATAACAATAACAATAACAATAACAATAACAATAACAATAACAATAACAATAACAATAACAATAACAATAACAATAACAATAACAATAACAATAACAATAACAATAACAATAACAATAACAATAACAATAACAATAACAATAACAATAACAATAACAATAACAATAACAATAACAATAACAATAACAATAACAATAACAATAACAATAACAATAACAATAACAATAACAATAACAATAACAATAACAATAACAATAACAATAACAATAACAATAACAATAACAATAACAATAACAATAACAATAACAATAACAATAACAATAACAATAACAATAACAATAACAATAACAATAACAATAACAATAACAATAACAATAACAATAACAATAACAATAACAATAACAATAACAATAACAATAACAATAACAATAACAATAACAATAACAATAACAATAACAATAACAATAACAATAACAATAACAATAACAATAACAATAACAATAACAATAACAATAACAATAACAATAACAATAACAATAACAATAACAATAACAATAACAATAACAATAACAATAACAATAACAATAACAATAACAATAACAATAACAATAACAATAACAATAACAATAACAATAACAATAACAATAACAATAACAATAACAATAACAATAACAATAACAATAACAATAACAATAACAATAACAATAACAATAACAATAACAATAACAATAACAATAACAATAACAATAACAATAACAATAACAATAACAATAACAATAACAATAACAATAACAATAACAATAACAATAACAATAACAATAACAATAACAATAACAATAACAATAACAATAACAATAACAATAACAATAACAATAACAATAACAATAACAATAACAATAACAATAACAATAACAATAACAATAACAATAACAATAACAATAACAATAACAATAACAATAACAATAACAATAACAATAACAATAACAATAACAATAACAATAACAATAACAATAACAATAACAATAACAATAACAATAACAATAACAATAACAATAACAATAACAATAACAATAACAATAACAATAACAATAACAATAACAATAACAATAACAATAACAATAACAATAACAATAACAATAACAATAACAATAACAATAACAATAACAATAACAATAACAATAACAATAACAATAACAATAACAATAACAATAACAATAACAATAACAATAACAATAACAATAACAATAACAATAACAATAACAATAACAATAACAATAACAATAACAATAACAATAACAATAACAATAACAATAACAATAACAATAACAATAACAATAACAATAACAATAACAATAACAATAACAATAACAATAACAATAACAATAACAATAACAATAACAATAACAATAACAATAACAATAACAATAACAATAACAATAACAATAACAATAACAATAACAATAACAATAACAATAACAATAACAATAACAATAACAATAACAATAACAATAACAATAACAATAACAATAACAATAACAATAACAATAACAATAACAATAACAATAACAATAACAATAACAATAACAATAACAATAACAATAACAATAACAATAACAATAACAATAACAATAACAATAACAATAACAATAACAATAACAATAACAATAACAATAACAATAACAATAACAATAACAATAACAATAACAATAACAATAACAATAACAATAACAATAACAATAACAATAACAATAACAATAACAATAACAATAACAATAACAATAACAATAACAATAACAATAACAATAACAATAACAATAACAATAACAATAACAATAACAATAACAATAACAATAACAATAACAATAACAATAACAATAACAATAACAATAACAATAACAATAACAATAACAATAACAATAACAATAACAATAACAATAACAATAACAATAACAATAACAATAACAATAACAATAACAATAACAATAACAATAACAATAACAATAACAATAACAATAACAATAACAATAACAATAACAATAACAATAACAATAACAATAACAATAACAATAACAATAACAATAACAATAACAATAACAATAACAATAACAATAACAATAACAATAACAATAACAATAACAATAACAATAACAATAACAATAACAATAACAATAACAATAACAATAACAATAACAATAACAATAACAATAACAATAACAATAACAATAACAATAACAATAACAATAACAATAACAATAACAATAACAATAACAATAACAATAACAATAACAATAACAATAACAATAACAATAACAATAACAATAACAATAACAATAACAATAACAATAACAATAACAATAACAATAACAATAACAATAACAATAACAATAACAATAACAATAACAATAACAATAACAATAACAATAACAATAACAATAACAATAACAATAACAATAACAATAACAATAACAATAACAATAACAATAACAATAACAATAACAATAACAATAACAATAACAATAACAATAACAATAACAATAACAATAACAATAACAATAACAATAACAATAACAATAACAATAACAATAACAATAACAATAACAATAACAATAACAATAACAATAACAATAACAATAACAATAACAATAACAATAACAATAACAATAACAATAACAATAACAATAACAATAACAATAACAATAACAATAACAATAACAATAACAATAACAATAACAATAACAATAACAATAACAATAACAATAACAATAACAATAACAATAACAATAATCAGTAATCAGTAATCAGTAATCAGTAATCAGTAATCAGTAATCAGTAATCAGTAATCAGTAATCAGTAATCAGTAATCAGTAATCAGTAATCAGTAATCAGTAATCAGTAATCAGTAATCAGTAATCAGTAATCAGTAATCAGTAATCAGTAATCAGTAATCAGTAATCAGTAATCAGTAATCAGTAATCAGTAATCAGTAATCAGTAATCAGTAATCAGTAATCAGTAATCAGTAATCAGTAATCAGTAATCAGTAATCAGTAATCAGTAATCAGTAATCAGTAATCAGTAATCAGTAATCAGTAATCAGTAATCAGTAATCAGTAATCAGTAATCAGTAATCAGTAATCAGTAATCAGTAATCAGTAATCAGTAATCAGTAATCAGTAATCAGTAATCAGTAATCAGTAATCAGTAATCAGTAATCAGTAATCAGTAATCAGTAATCAGTAATCAGTAATCAGTAATCAGTAATCAGTAATCAGTAATCAGTAATCAGTAATCAGTAATCAGTAATCAGTAATCAGTAATCAGTAATCAGTAATCAGTAATCAGTAATCAGTAATCAGTAATCAGTAATCAGTAATCAGTAATCAGTAATCAGTAATCAGTAATCAGTAATCAGTAATCAGTAATCAGTAATCAGTAATCAGTAATCAGTAATCAGTAATCAGTAATCAGTAATCAGTAATCAGTAATCAGTAATCAGTAATCAGTAATCAGTAATCAGTAATCAGTAATCAGTAATCAGTAATCAGTAATCAGTAATCAGTAATCAGTAATCAGTAATCAGTAATCAGTAATCAGTAATCAGTAATCAGTAATCAGTAATCAGTAATCAGTAATCAGTAATCAGTAATCAGTAATCAGTAATCAGTAATCAGTAATCAGTAATCAGTAATCAGTAATCAGTAATCAGTAATCAGTAATCAGTAATCAGTAATCAGTAATCAGTAATCAGTAATCAGTAATCAGTAATCAGTAATCAGTAATCAGTAATCAGTAATCAGTAATCAGTAATCAGTAATCAGTAATCAGTAATCAGTAATCAGTAATCAGTAATCAGTAATCAGTAATCAGTAATCAGTAATCAGTAATCAGTAATCAGTAATCAGTAATCAGTAATCAGTAATCAGTAATCAGTAATCAGTAATCAGTAATCAGTAATCAGTAATCAGTAATCAGTAATCAGTAATCAGTAATCAGTAATCAGTAATCAGTAATCAGTAATCAGTAATCAGTAATCAGTAATCAGTAATCAGTAATCAGTAATCAGTAATCAGTAATCAGTAATCAGTAATCAGTAATCAGTAATCAGTAATCAGTAATCAGTAATCAGTAATCAGTAATCAGTAATCAGTAATCAGTAATCAGTAATCAGTAATCAGTAATCAGTAATCAGTAATCAGTAATCAGTAATCAGTAATCAGTAATCAGTAATCAGTAATCAGTAATCAGTAATCAGTAATCAGTAATCAGTAATCAGTAATCAGTAATCAGTAATCAGTAATCAGTAATCAGTAATCAGTAATCAGTAATCAGTAATCAGTAATCAGTAATCAGTAATCAGTAATCAGTAATCAGTAATCAGTAATCAGTAATCAGTAATCAGTAATCAGTAATCAGTAATCAGTAATCAGTAATCAGTAATCAGTAATCAGTAATCAGTAATCAGTAATCAGTAATCAGTAATCAGTAATCAGTAATCAGTAATCAGTAATCAGTAATCAGTAATCAGTAATCAGTAATCAGTAATCAGTAATCAGTAATCAGTAATCAGTAATCAGTAATCAGTAATCAGTAATCAGTAATCAGTAATCAGTAATCAGTAATCAGTAATCAGTAATCAGTAATCAGTAATCAGTAATCAGTAATCAGTAATCAGTAATCAGTAATCAGTAATCAGTAATCAGTAATCAGTAATCAGTAATCAGTAATCAGTAATCAGTAATCAGTAATCAGTAATCAGTAATCAGTAATCAGTAATCAGTAATCAGTAATCAGTAATCAGTAATCAGTAATCAGTAATCAGTAATCAGTAATCAGTAATCAGTAATCAGTAATCAGTAATCAGTAATCAGTAATCAGTAATCAGTAATCAGTAATCAGTAATCAGTAATCAGTAATCAGTAATCAGTAATCAGTAATCAGTAATCAGTAATCAGTAATCAGTAATCAGTAATCAGTAATCAGTAATCAGTAATCAGTAATCAGTAATCAGTAATCAGTAATCAGTAATCAGTAATCAGTAATCAGTAATCAGTAATCAGTAATCAGTAATCAGTAATCAGTAATCAGTAATCAGTAATCAGTAATCAGTAATCAGTAATCAGTAATCAGTAATCAGTAATCAGTAATCAGTAATCAGTAATCAGTAATCAGTAATCAGTAATCAGTAATCAGTAATCAGTAATCAGTAATCAGTAATCAGTAATCAGTAATCAGTAATCAGTAATCAGTAATCAGTAATCAGTAATCAGTAATCAGTAATCAGTAATCAGTAATCAGTAATCAGTAATCAGTAATCAGTAATCAGTAATCAGTAATCAGTAATCAGTAATCAGTAATCAGTAATCAGTAATCAGTAATCAGTAATCAGTAATCAGTAATCAGTAATCAGTAATCAGTAATCAGTAATCAGTAATCAGTAATCAGTAATCAGTAATCAGTAATCAGTAATCAGTAATCAGTAATCAGTAATCAGTAATCAGTAATCAGCAGGCGCGTATACAGGGGGGTGTTTTAGGGGTTCAAACCCCCTCCGAAACTCAAAAAAGTATGATATTATGTAAACTCTTTTTTTCAAATAAGTAAAAAATAAAATGAATAATTTTCAACAAACGACTCCACAATAAAAAAATTTCAAATAATTATATAAAAAGTTCCATTTGTATGAAAATTGATCAACATGTTCTGAAACACCCCCCGAAATTTTTTTCTGGGTACGCGCCTGGTAATCAGTAATCAGTAATCAGTAATCAGTAATCAGTAATCAGTAATCGGTAATCGGTAACAAGTTATCAGTAATCAGTAATTAATAATCAGCAAATCAGTAAAATCAGTAAAATCAGTAAAATCAGTAAAATCAGTAAAATCAGTAAAATCAGTAAAATCAGTAAAATCAGTAAAATCAGTAAAATCAGTAAAATCAGTAAAATCAGTAAAATCAGTAAAATCAGTAAAATCAGTAAAATCAGTAAAATCAGTAAAATCAGTAAAATCAGTAAAATCAGTAAAATCAGTAAAATCAGTAAAATCAGTAAAATCAGTAAAATCAGTAAAATCAGTAAAATCAGTAAAATCAGTAAAATCAATAAAATCAGTAAAATCAGTAAAATCAGTAAAATCAGTAAAATCAGTAAAATCAGTAAAATCAGTAAAATCAGTAAAATCAGTAAAATCAGTAAAATCATTAAAATCAGTAAAATCAGTAAAATCAGTAGAATCAGTAAAATCAGTAAAATCAGTAAAATCAGTAAAATCAGTAAAATCAGTAAAATCAGTAAAATCAGTAAAATCAGTAAAATCAGTAAAATCAGTAAAATCAGTAAAATCAGCAGAATCAGTAGAATCAGTAAAATCAGCAGAATCAGAAAAATCAGTAAATCAGTAATCCTCGAAACTCAAAATATTGACAATTGTATCTAAAAACTCAATACTCAAAATTCGAAACCTGTAACATGAAGCTCGAAATTCAAAACTCAAAATTCATGCTCTAGAATTTGAAACATGACATTCGAAAAACTAACATTTAACTTAAAGTAGATCAATTGAAGCTCATAACTCGAAACTCAATTACTTAGAAGTAAAAGTCGAACATCCGAAAACCAAAACACAGATCCTGAGACTGGAAACTTAAAATTCAGTACTCAAAATTTTAAGTTTGAAATTCGAAGCTCGAAAATCGGAACTCGATGTTCCGAAATTTCGAATTTGAAAGTTACAAGACAAGTTTGAATTTTGAAAGTCGTAAATCGATGTTCAAAGCTTGAAACGTGAAACTAAAAACTCGAAATTCGAAACTCGATACTCGATACCGAAAACATATAATAAAACTCAAATATAGAAACTGCGTACTCAAAAATTAACATCAAATATCAATACCCCAAACTCAAAACTCGAAAATAAACTACCGGGAATGAAAAATCGAACATCTGAAAATCAAAAATCAAAACCCAGCGCTCTAAAGTTAAAACTCATTACTCGAAATTCAAAACTTGAAACTCAAAATTCGAATCTTGAAACTTGAAGCTTTGTTTCTCAAAACTCAAATTTCACAGTTCAAAAATCGGAACTCGAGATCGAGTTTTGAAAGTCGAAAATCGATCATCAAAACTTGTTACTTGTATTGAAAAACTTGAAATTCAAGATTCCGGAATAACAACTAAAATGGTGATTCTAAGATGTGATTATTTTCATATTTTTAAGCACACATCATTCTGTAATTTCAGAGCTGAAAATCGGACCCGAAAGCAATTCATGAGCCTTGTATGGAACCATAATAACTTTCATTGGAATCTAAGTTTGTGAGAATCGGTTTAGCCGAGAAAATTGAGGAACAAAATTCGTCACAGACATTTGTTCAATTCGTCGAGCTGAATCGAATGATGTATGACATTCCCTCCGGATCTCGGTTGAAAATTCGGTTTTCACAGTGACTGCATAATCTTTCTACATGAGAAAGTTGAAAATATGAAGTTTAACATTTCACAAGCCGTTTTCCCTTTATTGGACAAAAAAAAATTGTTTTTGATTATTTGAATCAATTTGCTGCAACTGCAGATGTTCAATCGAATAATGAATTTTTATACGTATTGGCCGCCTACTTCGATTAGTAGTTTTGATTGGATTTTCCTTAACTTAAACGTAATTAGGAATTGAACCCATGGGGCCCCTTGATCATCAATCTTTTCCCCCCTCGGGGAGCGTAAATACAATCACGGCTGGTGACGATCATCGATCGACACCGGGAACAGTGGTGGCATCACCGCCGTCTGTTTTCGACGTCAGACGGTGGTGTCAATGAGTTAAAAATAACAGCGGAAGTTTGCTGTTGTGACCTTCCACCGATGATTGCGCAGAATGGTTTAGTTCAGAATGTTTGAATGGAAAATGAACGTGGAAAAACAAACAAACAAAAATATAATCAACATAAAATTTACGTCCAGTGTAAATATTTATAGTTCAAATAATCAGTTCGATGGTGCGCGGCGGATGGCGACGGGCGGCATCATCGAACTATGCGGTAGGATTTCCATCATCCAATAATTTGAGAGTCCTTGAAAACGATTGGCACAAAAGGTACGTCATCCTGACGTTTGACGTTTTCAAGAAAGGAAAGATTCACTGAAAGTGCCCTTAAACGACTGCTTTAAGATTCTCATTTCAGCGGAACTTGGGTGGAGTGGTGAGTGCGGAAAAATGGAAAAAAAATCAACGTCCACGAGCACCGGTTGGAACTTGTTGAAACATGAAAGGCGAGGCTACCAGCTGAGCGGCTTGTCCGGTTAGCATACAAGATAGAGAGAGAGAGGGAACAAGAGTGAAATAGAAAACCGGAAAATGCACATTGGCTTTGGTCGGTTAGGCCGTGGTGTGTGTAAGTGTGGAAAATGCTTTTAATGTAATTACATTTTCTACACTCTTCAACGTCATCGACCCGGGTTTGGTCCGAGGAGGAGATGCGGCGAGACAACGCGCGATGGAAGCTGACACCACACACACAAACCAGAATTGCATGCGATATTTACATAGTCTGGGGAAAATATTCCCACTTGACAAATACAAAATATTGACTGAACAGACTTCTCAAAACATGTGGATTAAAACATCCCGCAAAACACTGAACCAAGAATGAAGGGAAAAAAACGCGCTTGTAAACACAAAATTAATCTCAGACAAGCTGTCTGCCAAGCACCCATAAAATGATGTCTTGGAAGAAAACACCCCAGTCAATTCATATCTGATTAAAATTTGTGACGACTTCGAAACTGGGGAGCCAAATTCGTAAACAACAACAAACACAGCAACAACGATAGAAAACAAACATTTTCGTTTCGTAATTTACTTTTTTTTCTCCCGAATCATCACAGCCTCCCCGTTTCCAGATGGAAAATGTTTTGTCTGTATAAGCACTTTCTTGTCCCCATCCGCGCTCCCCTCTTTCTCACTGTCTCTCTCTCTCTCTCTCTCTCTCTCTCTCTCTCTCTCTCTCTCTATGATCTGTTTTTTCCATCGGCATTCGAGCGTTTTTCAAATGCTCCAATTCCCCCCCAGTATCGAATGGTTGTCATCATTGTTGTATGAGTTTGTGCTTGTTTATTTACTTTCCGATTTTCGAATCGGTGGTTGGACGAGCCGCCCCCCTACCCTGCCCTTCCACAACACTTTTCTTTCCGCGTATGTGTGCTGCTACCATTCCGCGGAGGATGTTGAGACTCTGTTTGGGGGGTGGTGTCCTTATTGGGCGTTCCGAGCACTAAAACACTATTCCTCCAACTCATCAACCTCGATTTATGATGAGCCATTCGTTGCTGCTTCGGGTGTCAATTCCCAAACTTGTACCGGAAAGAAGCACATCACCTTTCAATGTTCTACGCCTTCGAGAAAAGCGGGACTCGGTTGCCGCTCGAGATTTTCTAGATTTTTTTTATGGTAATTTTCCCATTAAGCATCCATTAAGAATCAATCAGTGTGATTAAAGCGAAGGATGATGGAGATTAATTATTTACGGGCCGAGCTTGATTCGCTTCCCCTCGTCTCGTCTCGTTACTTCCGTTCGTGCTAAGTCTGAAGTGTTATCAGCTTGAGAGTGAAAGACAAACAGCAGAAAAAATAAAAATAAAATGTGACAAAATTATGAAGAGGCCAAAAGTGAATCGACTTGTCTACCAAAGACTCCCCGAAAGCGGAAGCAGGGCAGAACTAATTGGATAATGTTCTGATTGAATCATGGCTTTCAGTTCTCTCCGGTGGGGTGATGGTTGAAATCGACGCATAATGGAAACTGTAACAATTGTGACATCTGATTGCTATCAGTTATCAAAATTTTCTTCATGTTCTCACTAGTAATGAACTTGTCTTCATAATTACGTCAGAAGATGCGTTGGTTTGACGTTTCTTCTGCTGCTATCCGCTCCAGATCAGACAGTGTTTTGAGCCGCCCCTTACATGAAAAACACTGTGCTCTCTATCGCTATCATTATAGGACCAAGAACTCAGAGATTCCGGCTAAATTGTCAGTAATAAAGGATAGTAGTTTTGTTTAAAAGGTGAATTTTGAAGTCTCAGACTCTACCTATTACTGCTTTGGTCAACCTCAAACAGTAGCCATTTGCCAATAGGGCGGATTTCATGTGCGCACGCACGAAGCATTCCACGTTAATTTTGATTTGAGTCTTTTTTCTGATTATTTAGTTTTTTTTTTTACTTAAAAGATATATTTATTTAGGCCTATTGGCGTACAAGCTTTACGTGGCCGATTGAGTCGATTTTTTTTATTAAGATTGTTGTTGTTCTTGTTTCCACGATCACGTTTCAGATCTTTCTAAGCACCGGCAAGTTATGAGGTCCCCGTTTTAGGTGAAAATAGTACCGAACCGTAATGATGAACAAAATGTGCCGGCTAAAACCTGGACTCGCAAGTTGTATCGCGAATATATGACGAAGTTTTCTTGCGTGACAATGGACGGTGAAACTTATGCGATGGAAGACTAAGTAGTTTCCCGGAATGTCTTTTTAAACTGTCCTGTAACGGGACGGCGTAGAAGAGCATTTCAGAAAAAAATGCCGTTTCCTAAAAAAATCATTTGGTTTGGCAGGCAATATGAAGCTGTGGTCGAGCAAGCCATAGCTTCATCACTACCAAAATGGTAAACAAAGAAAATATGCCATGAGTAATGCCTAAATATATAAAAATATATCATGAGGAATACCTAAAGGAACGATTGTTACCATTCCTACGCAGTCATAACACTCTCTCACTATTTTGGCTTGATTTGGCATCTTCTCACTACGCCAAAGATGTTTTAGAATTGTATGAAGCGAATGGAGTACATGTTGTACTGAAATTGGTGAATCCACATAACTAGCGGGAGTTGCGACGATTCGAGCGGTATTGGGCTCTCGTGAAGAGAGAATTCTCTCAATATAAACAGCAGCAGTCAAAAAATATAAACAGCAGTTGAGTTTGACAAAAACAGCTAAGTCGATTGTAGAGTCCCAGGTAATTCTGCACAGATCCTAACGGCTGGAGTCATTAGTTCGTAGTGTCTTTATGCAGTCCAATTAAAGAATATAAAAGAACATCGCAAATAGGTGAATAATTTGTTGCAAATTAGTTGCTAATTAATAATTCTGAATTTGCTGCCCATTTTTTTTTGAGTACTTCGCTTGTGAACTTAAATAAACTTATATGAAGTTATCGATATACTTGAAAGAAAAATTGTGCAAATTTGAACCACAGTAACTAATTAGCTACTAATAAGGTACAAACCATCCACTAGGCTTCGATTTGTTTTCAAGCTTATTTGGAAGGGGTGCTATGTTAACTTCATTTGAACTTAGCGAAGTTAAAAAAAAAATAATAAAAATTGTGCAATTAACCTATTTGCATT
This sequence comes from Malaya genurostris, assembly GCF_030247185.1. Classification (NCBI taxonomy): domain Eukaryota; kingdom Metazoa; phylum Arthropoda; class Insecta; order Diptera; family Culicidae; genus Malaya; species Malaya genurostris. The sequence goes on along the minus strand of NC_080570.1, from coordinate 6,772,551 downwards.
ATCATCGGAGAAAGGTGCCTCGCTAAGTTAATGTTCATGCCTAATTAAGTAACTGTAGTTAGTTTTAAGCTAGCTCGCACAGTTAAATGGATAAAAGTGCATGTTGGATTGAACTAACAGTACATTTCTTCTATTCCAAATTTTATCTGTCCTGATTTTCTTAGGACGATGAACGATACGTGAAGATTGACTTATCACAAATTTCTGGTAAAAAATTCTACTCTACAATGGGCTACGGAAGTCTAAAATCTGAGTTTAAATAGCAGAAGGTAGAAACAATTGCGAATAAAAATTTTGATTGGTGAGTCATTTGTACGTGCGGTAGAATAAGCCATCCATTAATCGCAGAAACGAACCGAAACGTTAACAGTGAAATTTACACCAAAGAGTACCTTCAAAACACTTATTACTATTCTTAACGCAACATTCTCAAAATACCCTTTTTTGATGGATTTGGCATTTTGGGTAATAATGGAAACTGATTGTCGAAAAATGGCCGAAGAGTCGAAATCAGTTAAAAATGTTGAATCTAAACCGTTCATGTGATGATAAAGAATATTATTTTCGGACTTTGAATAAAAGAACACAGAAAAATTTGGAAAAAAATATTTCGTTTGGCAAGTCATCTGTAAGTGCTGTAGAATCAGTCATCTATTCATCGCTCCAACGAATCGAAATATTAACAGTGAAATCTACATCAAAGTGTGCCTTCGAAAACACCTATGGCCACTTCTAAAGCAGTATTCTCAAGCAGTGCGGTAAAATATCATGTTCAATAGAATGGTATCAGATGAAAATGAAATTTATCGCCACTGACCGTCAGCATGCCGATACAAACTCATTTGACTTTTGCTGCCATTTTCAAGTTAAGCTTCCAGAATTCATCGTCATTTGAATAATCGTCAGAACAAATTGGCTCAAATGGCACGTTCCCCTTGATAATTGGAGATTTGTGCCTCATAGCACAGATTTGTGCATTTGTAGCACAGAACGCGGACTGTCACTGAGAAAGATAGTAAAAAAATGGAAGGAGTAAGTGAAAAAGCCGTGCGAAATGCAATCAGGAAGTTCGGTGAGGATAAACCGAAAACGGGTCGAAAAAAAGGTCCTGCTAACCCTCAGTTGGATAAACGAAGGCGTTCGAGGTTTCAGTTCGGGATGTGGCCAAAAAAGTGGGCACTTTGAAGTCAAATGTTCTTCGTACTAAAGAACGTTTGAATTTTCAAACCTATAAAAAGCAAAAACAACCAAAACGTAGTCCGAAACAAGAAGCATCGATCAGGCCGAGGGTTCGAAAGCTGTACAATACGATTTTTGCTGGAAATTTGAACTGCACGGTGGTGAGGGGCAAGTGGTTAAACATCAGTCCGAGACATCGATTGAAGTCGAAAAAATGGTAAGAAAGCTATGGTCTGGCAAGCAATTTGTAGTTGCGGTAAGATTTCGAAACCCTTCATCACCGCTGCTTAAATGAACAGCGAAATATACATCAAGGAATGTTTACAAAAACGACTTATACCCATGATTCGAAGCCACAAGGATCCTGTTGTGTTCTGGCCAGATCTTGCTTCTTGCCACTACTCGGAATTAACGGTAGAATGGTATACTACCAAAAATGTCACTTTCGTCCCAAAAGACATGAATCCACTAAATTGCCCACAACTTCGACCAATTTTGGGCATTAACGAAGGCACATCTTAGGAAACATGTCTCGGCAGCCGAAACCATTCAACAGTTCGAAAAAGATGGGAAAAAAGTGTCAAAACTTGTCGCCAAGAAGTCTGTACGGAATTTAATAAGGAACGTTCGCAAGAAGGTGCGCCAGATAGTCTACAATGGCTAAGTAGCAAATGTTGAGAATAATATTCTGTTGTTGTAGTCTAATATTATCAGTATATCGAATAAAATTTGAATATCTAACACTTGTGAATTATTTACAGCGAAATCAAAGTGCGTCCATATTTTCTGGGACAGTTTTGAGAGTGTGTTTCACATTCGGTTTCAATTGAATTGAGTGAAGTTTTACTGCACTGTTATCAAGACACCCTTTTTTGGAAGGATTTGGCGTTTTGTCAATACTCAATGGTGACGAGAAGATGGTACGGAAAAACTGTCCACGGCTCAAAGCGGTCGAGAAAATTTGGATAATAATGAACGCTCAAAACTTCAAACAGACGTGGACAAAAACTTACGAAACGAGAGGAGAGAAGCTCTCGTAGACTTATGTTGAACCGAAACCGTTCGTGTGATGTTAAAAAAAAGTTATTTTCGGAGTTTAAATACATAAAAAATGTATCAAAAAAGAATATTTCGTTTGGCAAGCCGCCTGTACGTGCTGTTGAATCAGCCATCCATTCATCTTTCAATCGTTTGAATATTAGCAGTGAATTCTACATCAAAGAGTGCCTTCGAAAACAATTCTAAAGTTGCATTCTCAAAACTCCCTTTTTTGGATGGATTTGGCGTTATGCTACTACTCTACAGTAACGAGGAAATGGTACCGAGGCAACTGTCCAGAACTCTTTGGGTAATATTGAAGGCTGAATGTCGGAAAAAGGGGCGAAGCAGGAATGGGCAAAATCTAACGAAACCAGACACCGGAAACGTTTCAGGTACTCCACTGAGGATTCAGATAACTTTTAAAACTCTACACTGTACCATTTTAATGTAATCTGGAAACTTACTTCTGTGGAGTTTTTTTTCGTATTTTTTGTCCCCTAAAAATCCAAACTTATCTGTTTGAAAGCTAGGAAAACGGTCGTCGAAAATTACTTTTCCGATGTTTTTCTACATTTCTAATTCGGCTTCAGTTACCGTGCCCTACTTTCGAATTGGCTGTCTAAATTTGCTTTCACTATTTCATCTCTTATTCGGCCATGAGGGAAAGCGACTCACATGGTCTAGGTTCAGAGTTGGCCGCCTCCGGAACCAAGTTTCATCTCAGTGCTGGAACGGACTCAGGAATTGCGTATTCGAGTTCGCATGGGCATCGGAAAGTTTCTCTTCTAAAGCATCGGATTGGAATTACACGACGAACCCACCCAAGAACAGCAGGACACACAGAGCCGGCCATAAATTAAAGTCTAACTGGCTTACATTCACAAACACACACACACACAAACCAACCGGATAGTAGAAAATTTTCCTTTGACCAGCAGATGAATTTCTGTCTATGGTTTTAATTTTCACATTTGAGGGTGGAATTGATTTTCATAAACGCTCCGGCTTAGTCCAAATTAGTCACCATCACTAAATTTGAATCTCAACTACTCTTGAAAAGCACGAATAATTTTTCGATCCGGGGCTGTGCTCGGTTCTAACCATCAAGTGCGTGGGTGGATGCCTCTGGCTCGCCTCGGCAAGGACTCTTCAAACCGTACGACGACGAAAATTGTCATCCCGCGCGCGGTGGTGGCTTGTCGTCTCGCAGTCTATTTGTCATTATATTTCGCCTCCCTCGCCATTATCTCTCTCTCTCGCTCTCTCGTTCTCTAGGACGATATTTCCGAAAGTGGCCATTCATTATCTTTTATCCAGTTCGGCCTGAAGGCCTGCCCGGTGAACGATTTCGCTGGGTCCGGTCATGGGACGAAACGGATTTTTCCAACCAGCACACTCACACATACACAATTGTTTGAACAGTTCATGATTTATGACTTTTGGTACAAGCGAGCAAAAAAAAACTAAAATCGCTGCAAATGGACCGAATGACAGAAGCGTTTTGGGCAGTAATGGGTTCAGGATGGATTCAGCTAATGGGTTGACATGCAGTTGAAGTTCACGAGCGTAAAGTGTTACTTGAAAGCTGCCCCCTCTCCGAAGAACTATTCCAAAATTACCCGGGGAACCTTTTTTTTTGCTCCCGTCCGATCAATTTCGAAAGAGTCTTTCGCCGAAAACGCAATTTTTTCTCACCGACGCACGCCATGAATCACGTCAATTGCTGTCGTTTGTTGCGTGTGCTTCATCATGGGAAAATCTTGAAAGCACGGGAGGAATATGTAAATACCACCGAACGACATGCTCGGCACCCTTTTTTTCGGTTTTCGTTTGTTTTTTTTTGGGTTGTTTATGGAGTTGTGCTCGGGTTGGGTTAAAATAGTAAATTGATGTGTCTGAAGTTGTTTCTCCTTTCCGGGCTGAAAAATTGTTACATTTACCTTACCTTTCGTTTCAAGAATGATGATGATGATGTTGCTGAAAATTGTGCTGAGCTGCAAAAAAAGGAAAAACAAAATGATAATCACAGTTATTGAATCGTCATTTTTACGATTCCTCTGCAGAAACTCCGAGCGTAATTATTTTCGATTTCAACAAAAGGCCGGCCACCCGTTTTAATAACCTCCTCCGATGGCAAGTCACGTCTCGGACTGCGTCGACTGTCGTCACCATTGTCACTGTCACAGTGCCGTGTCCCGAAGGTAAAATGCTCTCTACAGAACGTGCTACGCATAGCCCTTTTGGCAGAACTTGTTTCATTGTTGGTAGCGATGAAACAGAAGATACAATCCGAGCACCGATGGGTCACTTCACTCCTACAGGAAGGAAAGTCCGAGTCCGAGCAGTGTAATCACGATTCAATTATTTTATATACGGCGCGGAGAGTATGAACAGCATCCACATTTTGCAACCAGGATCAGGTCCGTCCGATTCCTACACCGGAACGAAACGATGAACAGGTTTTTATAATTAATGATTTTTTCCCGGAACTGACAGGTCCGAAGACGGCTCAGTACGGGAAGACCGATAACAGTATAAAACATTGAAAAATGATGTTAGTTCTCGTAATAAAAACATGAAATCGTTAGAACGAGACTCACAAAAGTTGAGTAATGATATTTTATTCTGAAAATGTGTCGAACATATTTTTTCTGGTAGCATCATTTACCATGGTACATTCAGTACGGAACCAAGAAAAATCTGTAACGATTTTCGAAAATCATAATACAGAAATAGAGAATCATTTACATTTACATCAGAACATTGGAAGTTATAAATAAAAAATCAACAACAACAACATCAAAAAAGAGAACACGAAATTTTGGTTCAAAATACACTTTATTCATCAACATAATCTTCATCAAGAGCAAGACCTCAGTTTCAGCGATAACCTCTTCATTCGTCTTCGAACAGCCAGTAGTCGCATGGAGCCAAATCTGGTAAATACGGTGGATGTGAGAGAAATTCGAAGTTCAATTCAAGTAGTTTTGCCATTGCTTTGTCTTGATGAAACAAATTTTTCTTTCTTTGCCATATGCGGTCGTTTGAAATTTCAGCTTTTAAACACTCCGATAACGGTATAAAATATTCACTGTTAACGGTATTTCCTTTCTCAAGACAGTCGATAAAAACTACACCACGCACATCCCATAATACCTTTCCAGTCGATTGTTGTGCTTTCGGGCGCTTTGGACGATGTTCACCAGTTGCTGTCCACTCTGATGACGATCGTTTTGATTCCGGGGTGAAGTGATGAATCCATGTTTCATCCATTATCACATATCTACGCAAAAATTTCTGTTTGTTACGTTTAAACATGGTCAAACATTACTCAGAATCATCAACACGTTCCTCTTTTTTACCATCAAGAAGCAGTGTAAAATTAAAACACGAAATTGTTTTTGTTTTTGATTCTGACAGTAACAAAAAGTAGCGTTACTCTTGGCACAATAACTAACAAACTAATGAATAGAATATCATGAAACTTTAACAGCTGTCTTCTAAAGGTTAATATTAATTGAGAAAAAAAGGTGGCTGTAATAAAACTAGCTCCATCTATGTGTTAGGTCCGGGACTTGTCAGCCCATGTGTTATTTATCAATTATTGAAAAAAATCACTATAATGCGATAACAATGAGTAATTCAATATTAAAGTCCAGAGTCCAAGTTCAGAATTTAAGTTCAGAATCCAGCTCACGAAATAAGTTTCAAAATTCAGCTCCTGAATCCCGGTGTAAGTTCAAAATCCAGGTCCATATACTGTATCTAGGTTCAGAATTCATGTTTAGAATTAGAGTCCGGGTTCAGAACCCAGGTTCCAGTACCGGTTCAAAATCGTTATAAAAACACAACTCACAATCAAAATCTGAAATCTATATCCAAGTTCTAGAATACAGTTTAAGAATTCTCCAAACAGTACTATAATTTAGGTTCAGAATTGAGTTTCAGAAACTAATTCGAGAATTCAGGTACAGAACTCAGGTTCAGAATCCAGTGCTTGAATCCAGTCTCAGATCAAGAAAAAATAGCTCCATGTGCAGAATCCAGTTCTATTTACTGCAAGTAAATTCCAGGCTGCCGTTTTTCATTGAAAAACACTGGTGGTGTGGATTGCTCTGGTTTTGCACTTTCGAGCAGAAGTGCAATTTCTTGACGGTATTTCATTGCCATTTCTGCTCGAAAGTGAAAAACCAGAGCAATCCACGCCACCAGTGTTTTTCAAAGGAAAACGCCATAAGTATAGGCTCAGAGTCTTGAATCTATTATAAAAAACACAAAATTGAAACCCGGAATCAAGATCTCAGTTCTGGAATTCAGTTCCCGAATCCAGGCTCAGTACTCTGGTTCAGAACTCAAGTTCAGAATTCATTTCCCGACTCGAAGCTCAAGAGTCAGATACAAAATTCAGCTTCAGATTCTAAAGAATTTAGGCCTTGAATTCAGTTTCAGAATCCAGTTCGATATTCCAGCTCTAGAATTCGGGTTGCAGAATTTAGTGCCGAAATCGTGTTCCAGGTTCAAAAACACGCCCCATGTGCAGAATTCAGCTCTTAATCCGGTATGCAGGTTCAGATCCAAAATCGAGGTGCTAAACACTGGTTTAGATTCCTGGTTGAGACTTCTGGTTTATGTACTAGGTTTTGTTCACAGGTACAGATGCTGAATCCAGGTTCAGAACTCGGGCTCAGAATCGAGCTTCCGAAATCAAGTTTAAAATTCAACTCAAAAATTCTGGTCCAGATGATGAATTTATGTCCAAAATTCAGGTTTAAAATTGAGACTCGGAACTTTGGTTCGGAATCCCCGGGTTCAGAACCCAGGTACCGATCCCGGCTCAAAATTGTTGAGTAAACAACTCAGAATCAAAATCCGATCTCAGTTTTAGAATTCACTCAGTTCAGTTCAGTTCAGTTTTAGAATTCACTCACGTCCTGAATCCAGGGTTAAAGTTAAGGCCCAGAATTGAAGAATTCAGGTTCAGAATCCAGTTCTTGAACCCTCAGTCTTAGTCTCAGAATTCAAAAAGAAAATGGCTCCATGTGCAGAATCCAGCTCTATTTCCTGCAAGCAAATTTCAGGCTGAATTCAAGTATATACAAAACTGAAACCCGGAATCCAGATCTCAGTTCTGAAATTATGTTTCAAATCCAGGTTCGAAATTCAGGTTCAGAACTCAGTTCCAGATTCAGTTTCAGAATTCAGTTTGAGAATCCAGCTCTAGAATTCAGGTTGCCGAATTTAGTGCCGAAATCGAGTTCCAGGTTCAAAAACACGCTCCATGTGCAGAATTCAGCTCTTAATCCGGTATGCAGGTTCAGATCCAGAACTGAAGTCCAATACTAAGGTTCAAATTTCAAGCACATAATTCAGGTACAGGTGCTGATGACAGGTTTAGAAAATTGGCTTAAAATCCGAAACAAATAACTCAAAATTAAAATCCAGAATCTAGATCCAGAGCTCAGATGCAGAATCCAACAGAAATCCATCAGGATCCAGCTTCTGGTCTAGAATTCAGCTCTATGCGCAGAATCCAGCTCCATATGAAGTAATTAGTATGCAGATTCAAATTCAGAATCGAGGTTCAGAACTCTGGTTTAGAACCCAGGTTCAAATTTCATGTACAGAATTTGGATTCCAAACCCGATCAGATTTGATTATCAAAATTATATCTATAATTCTAATGTTGTATCTTAATTGGTTCAAATTTGTGTATGGTTTATTATATTCCATCTGTCTTTTATTTCAGGTAGGGAAAAATAATTATATTTTCACTGTAATGTTCAAAACTATAATTTGTTTGATGGTAATTAAATCAATTCAAATTTTTATACCGTTGTAGTAGATATATTTATAGGATGAAAAAGTGTGTATCGTAACTATGTTTCTCTTTTGGTATAGCTACAATTTTAGTATATATCTGATCGAGATTCAGTTACAGATGTTGGTACCTGTGCTAGAATCCAGATTCTCAATTAGGACTTAGAATACACGTTCAGAATTCAGGTTCAGAATCTAGGTTCACAATTCTCAAAATCGATGTACCTGAAATCCTGATTAGGATCTAGTATTCAGGTCGTAGATTCAAGTCCTGGAATCAGGTTCAGATTTTGGCTCACAATCCAGGTTCAGAATCCATGGTGAGATCAAGGTTATAAATTCCAAAAAAATACTCAAAATTAGAATTCAGAATCTAGAACAGATCAGATCCAGAATCTAATTTCATGTCTAAATCTAGTTCCATATGCAGCACTCAGCTGCATGTCCAGTATACTGATTTAGGTCTAGAATCGAGGTTCAGAACTCTGGTTTAGAACTCAGTTTCAAATTTCAGGGTGCAGAACTCAGGTTCCAAACCAAGATACATATGCTGAATCCAAAGCCAGAACTCAGGTTCAAAATTAGGGCTCAGAATACACGTTCTCAATTCAGATTCAGAATCTAGGAGCAGGTTCAAAAATCAAAAGTAAATAACTCAAAATTAGAATCTGGAATCCAGATTCAGGTCTCAGTTCTAGAATTCAGTTCCTAAACCCAAGTTCAGTATTTAGGTTCATCATCCAGGTTCAGAATAAAGGTTGAGATTTCAAGTCCAGTATTTCTGGTTCAGATTGAGAATTCAGTTCCAAAATGCAAACTTAGAAGTCAGATACAGAACTCAAAATGTTTCATACGTCAAGTCCAGAATTCGGCCACAGGATTCATTTCATGAATCCAGCTTTCATGTTCACAATACAATTTCGGAATCCAGGGCCAGTATTCAGGTCTCAAACACAGTTCCAGGCTCAGAACTCAGATCGAGATTTCTAGTCTTAAATCCAAATCTAGAGTTCCGGTTTAGAATCCAGATTCAGAATCATAGTCCAGGTTCATACTCAAGTGCAGAATCCTGGTTATAAATTCCAGTTCCCAGTGCAGAGATCCAGGTTCAGACTCTAGATCTAGAATTCTGATCAACAGTACAGGTTTCGAATTCACGTTCAAATCCAGAATCTATCCATGGATCTGGATCTAAACCTGGACTTATCATATTATTGGCCCAGATCCAGTCCGGGCTCAGATTCATATCTAAGACTTGGGCTTACCATACTACTAGTTCAGCTCCAGGTTTTCATTCAGATTCAGGTTTTGGACCTGAACCTGGACTTGGATCAGTACTTGAACCTTGACCTACCATATTATTGTCTGCTTTTGAACATGGATCTACCATTCAGAAATGAAAAATCACATGTTAAAAGCTAGAAGTTAGTACAAACAGGTAAAAATTGAAAATCGCAAGTAAAAAATATTTTAAAATCAGAAATAAAAGCATCCAAGAATTCATAATTTGCATATAATCCAAGATAAAAATTTACAGCATAGCCCAGTTCAACAAAGAAGCAGTAGTGTATTCCATTTCCTTTGTTATTTATTTACCCATTGCTAGAAAAACTCCTGAAGACCTGGCAGAAATCAAAACAAATTGGCACCCTGACAAAGGACGACCACGGTAGTCGAAACGTCAGGTTTTAATTTTTCAACCCAGAAAACCTGTTCGTATTTCGTTTACCTCAATTTTAGATTGAATTTATCCGTAAAAAAAATTAGAGGGTTGTATTCAAGACACGACCGAGCACAATAACATTAAAAATGGAACGTTTCTAGGGTCTTCATAATTAATACAAAAATAAAGATGATAATGATGATGACACACTAGACTAAAAACATATTCAATTGACTAATTACAAACTTGCTCTAGTTTAAGCGCTGAGATTGTTAGCGAATGATAAAATTGACAATTAGAATCTTTCTTGATTATTGATTCTATTCAATTTTGATCCCTTTCCACAAATTTTTACACTGTTAAGTTTTTGAATAACGTCCTTTAACTAGAAGTCAATTATGATGAATTCAAAGTTACTCGAAAGCTCAATTTTAGATACAAACAACCTAAACATTTAAACCTGAACAAATGAAACTTTTATTTTATGATAATAATTTTCGAGAAACGTACAAACTTATTAATTTTATAAACAGTTAATCGATCCAAGAAAAGATTTTATTTATTTTAACGAAAGATGTTGTACCGGTACACTCAGTAATAGTGTAATTTTATTAATCCTTCTTCAAAATCGTCAATAATCTTCGGAAAATGTCGGTAAATAATATGGCAACAATACGAGGAAGGAAGCATGTGAAACAGTCCGCATAAAATATTTAGTTACTTACATTGATTTTCGCTTTGGCATATTAGGAATATACGGAATGGATACGCAACAAAATTCCGAAATTTTGTTAATATTGTAACTTGATGTTATTAACATATGAATGAACATTGTCATAGTTACAACGCGTGTAGTCATCAGACGTTTATTGTTTTGAAGCAAATAATAATTAAACTTAAACTGGCGGTTAACCAAATTCTACGAGGGTTCCTATTCAAACGATACATGTAAAACCGCAGGTAAACTTACCTTGAGTTTATATTTGATAGTATATGATATTGCATCTAATTGAACTGTATATGTGAGCCTGTGGAACTCATTTATACTACTAAACCGAGGAGGCCGCTTTTAGATAAGTTTCAGAATTTAATTTTGAATCTTTTGAAGCGTTTAATTTCTGGTGAGACAACAACTTGTTCAGTCACATATAATGAAGAAGAAGTATCTATGATTATCATCATAACACAACTTTATACTGAATCCATTTTCGCACCACCGTTTTGTTCGTATGAGAATGGAGATTTAAGTATGCAAACCGATCCGTTGACAAATTAAAACATTTTCAAGCTTACAATATTGAAGCTTTGGAATCATTTAAATTAGGATAATCCATTAACAAATCATCGAGGAACAAGCGCTGTAAACTAGATCCGAAAAATCTATCGCCGATAATTCTAAATTGGCCTGATAGTTACCAGAGAATCAAAATAAAATACTCAATTCAAACCAATGGTATGCAATTGAAATATTCAAATAACGTCATCTCATAAGTTTAAGTTAAATGTTTCCGAATCGATTGGTTGTTGAATTATATAAATCCATCAACAAAAACTAAGTTATAAGCGTTCAAAATTATGACAGAAAAATGTTACGCGATTAGTTTTGCATGTCTTAAATTGACACCCAGCCTCGGGAAGCGAAGTGTAAGGCATTTTTAATGGCAAAATCGACCAAAAATGTGCTAAATACAAGGGATATTTCAAAAGAATCGGTAACCACGCTGATTCGCTTCTTCAATAGCTAGATGATATATGAGATACTCAAGCGAACACGGTGTTGCGCAGACAACAGGGAATTTCACCAACACATAATGCAAAAGCGACAATCCAGCGAGCGAACGCATACACAATCCAGTAATCAGCTAACTGGACGAGCTACTTATTTCATTCACAGTCAAACATCAACTAGGCAAAGAAATATTGTGCAGCCTATATTTATAGATTTCTCTTCATACTACGCATAACGTTGCAGTGTTTTTTATGCATGACGCCAAGCCTCCTATGCCGAACAAGAAGTTGACGTCATTTTGCACAACGGGGATTGGTGGATGAAAACATAGGTCGATTCTAACCATTTTTCAATAGTATGCTATTGAAATACTGAAACGACGTCGTCATACATGTTTAAGTTAAAAGTTTCCGAATCGATTGGTTGTTAAATTATAACAATCCATCAACAAATGACCGAGTTATTAACGTTCAAAATTATGACACAAAAAGGTTACGCGACTATTTTTGAAACTTTTAATTGACACCTGGCCCCATATAGTGAAGAGTAAGGCATTTTTAATGCCAAAATATAAAAGAACTTCACAAAAAGCACAATCGCCATGCAAATGGAACACAAAAGAAACTGCTTAGTCGATTATTCATCCGTCCTAATGAAGCTACTCTAACGAAAACCGACCGTGATTTGCATTTTATACACACACACAGTGTGAGAAAGAAGTGCCTACTTCACGGTGCAATCAATTTTACCCCGTGCCGGTGCGTTTGAGAACGATGTTGACAACAGGTGTCGTAATCGGATTAATGGGAACTGTTCCTTTCTCTGCCTCTGAGTTCGTTTCCTCTTCCATGTCTAACAAGTTGCTTCCTAATGGCGGTAAATTTTTATCCCATCATAGTCACAAACGGGGACAAAATCAGTGATGGCACGAGATATTAATTTCTGCTATGGTTGGACCTTTATTAAAAAAAATTATTAGATTTTTATTCACTCTCGGGTAGAATATTCTTCTCTCGTTAGGGCGCACACCGACGGCGACGGCGGATGGGGTAATTGTGCGACGCCGGGATCTGATTTTGGTAGTACGTACACCACGATGAACAGGCAGGCAGGCAGCCGGCGTCGTCCGATGGTAGCAGATTGATGATTCGTGATTAAATTTCTGCTTTAGCGAGTAGGGGAACGACCCGCGCTCGTTACCTACTAGAATTATAGCCTTAATTTTATGAAAATTGAATCAGTATTTTGCATTTATATAGAGGACTATTATAAGCTAGTTAACTGATGGAAGCTTTTTACGTTTTGGCATTAAAAATGCCTTACTCTTCACTATACGGGGCCGGGTGTCAATTAAAAGTTTCAAAAATAGCCGCGTAACCTTTTTGTGTCATAATTTTGAACGTTAATAACTCGGTCATTTGTTGATGGATTGTTATAATTTAACAACCAATCGATTCGGAAACTTTTAACTTAAACATGTATGACGACGTCGTTTCAGTATTTCAATAGCATACTATTGAAAAAATGGTTGGAATCGACCTATGTTTTCATCCACCAATCCCTGCTTTACAAAATGACGTCAACTTCTTGTTCGGCATAGGAGGCTTTGCGTCATGCATAAAAAACACCGCATCGTTCTGCGTAGTATGAAGAGAAATCTATAAATATAGGCTGCACAATATTTCTTTGCCTAGTTGATGTTTGACTGTGAATGAAACAAGTAGCGCGTCCAGTGAGCTGATGATTTAATTGTATATGCGTTCACTTGCTGGATTGTCGCTTTTGTATTATGCGTTGGTGAAACTTCCTGCTGTCTGCACAACACCGCTTCGTGTTCGCTTGAATATCTTATATATTATCTAGCTATTGAAGAACCGAATCAGCGTGGTTATCGGTTCTTTTGAAACATCCCATTTATTTAGCAAATTGTTGGTCGATTTTGCCATTAAAAATGCCTTACACTTCGCTTCCCGAGGCTGGGTGTCAAATTAAAACATGCAAAACTAATCGCGTAACATTTTTCTGCCATAATTTTGAACGCTCATACCTCAGTCATTTGTTGATGGATTTATATAATTCAACAACCAATCGATTCGGAAACATTTAACTTAAACTTATGAGAAAACGTCATTTGAATATTTCAATTGCATACCATTGAAAAATTGGTATGAATTGAGTATTTTATTTTGGTTCTCTGGTAACTATCAGGCCAATTTAGAATTATCGGCGATAGATTTTTCGGATCTAAATTGCAGTGCTTGTTCCTCGATGATTTGTTAATGGATTTTCCTCATTTAAATGATTCCAAAGCTTCAATATTGTAAGCTTAAAAATGTTTTAATTTGTCAACGGATCGGTTTGCATACTTAAATCTCCATTCCCATACAAACAAAACGGTGGCGCGAAAATGGATTCAGTATAAAGTTGTGTTATTATGATAATCATAGAAACTTCTTCTTCATTATATGTGACTGAACAAGTTGTTGTCCCACCAGGTATTAAACGCTTCAAAAGATTCAAAATTAAATTCTGAAACTTCTAAAAGCGGCTTCCTCGGTTTGGTAGTATAAATGAGTTCCACAGGCTCACATATACAGTACAATTAGATGCAATATCATATAGTATCAAATTGATCGTTTGAATAGCAACCCTCGTAGAATTTGGTTAACCGCCAGTTTCAGTTCAATTATTATTTGCTTCAAAACACGCGTTGTAACTATGACAATGTTCATGCATGTGTTAATAACATCAAGTTACAATATGAACAAAATTTCTGAATTTTGTTGCGTATCCATTTTGTATATTCCTAATATGCCAAAGCGAAAATCAATGTAAGTAACTAAATATTTTATGCGGACTGTTTCACATTTTTCTTCCTCGTATTGTTGCCATATTATTTACCGACACTTTCCGAAGATTATCGACGATTTTGAAGAAGGATTAATAAAATTACACTATTACTGAGCTTACTGGTACAACATTTTTCGTTAAAATAAATAAAATCTTCTCTTGGATCGATTAACTGTTTATAAAATTAATAAGTTTGTACGTTTCTCGAAGATTATTGTCATAAAAAAGAACAGTTTCATTTGTTCAGGATTAAATCTTTAGGTTGTTTGTATCTAAAATTGAGCTTTCAAGTTACTTTGAATTCTAGTTAAAGGACGTTATTCAAAATCTTAACAATGTAAAAAATTGTGGAAAGGGATCAAAATTGAATATAATTAATTATCAAGAAAGAATCTATTTGTCAATTTTATCATTCGCCAATAATCTAAGCGCTTAAACTAGAGCAAGTTTGTAATTAGTCAATTGAAAAAGTTTTTAGTTTAGTGTATCATCATCTCTTTATTTTTGTATATATTATGAAGACCCTAGAAACGTTCCATTTTTAATGTTATTGTGCTCGGTCGTGTCTTGAATACAACCCTCTAATTTTTTTTTCTTTTACTTGCAGGTAAGCTCCAATGCGAGATTCGGAATTTCGTTTGAAGCACGTTTTCGATGAAACATTGGTGCCAATTTCTTCAAAGGTCAGAATGTACAACCAGGTACTGTTCCATAATTTTTCATCACGACAACGCTCGGCCACTGGTTGCGAATTCAGTTGGCAATTATTTGAATAGTAGTCGTCCTCATAACTTTGAAATTTTGATAATTTTGAGTTGAGTAGATTCGAAAAATATGCATATAATTTCATATGCATATTAATATATATTCCCTGAATGGTGTAGATTTCATTGTGTTTATTTTCTACAATTACTGTGAAGGTTTGTCTTACATCGATCAGCTTTGCAACACCAACTTTCTGTACATACCAAGCAAAATACGTTTTGTTTTTAACGGTTTTTATTACAAGCTTATTCTAAATTCTTAGACTTCTGAATTCCTTATTTTCTAAAATCTAAAATTTCTTGAATTCTTAAACTTCTTAATTATTCAAACTGGTCTCGATCAAACCCCTAAATTTTATATGTTCTCTGTCGGTTTACTTCGGACTAGTTTGTACTGTAAACTCCATTGAAATCCTAAATCTGTTCCTAAATACCTTTCTAAGTTCCTAAAAAATTGAACTCCTCCACCCTTGATGCTAATGTCAGAGCCATAACCGAACTAACATGAATTAGATTTGAATTCGTAAAGTGAAGGAGGCCGACCATAACGTGATGGGGAAGACCATCGTCTTCCATGCAGCCTACTTGAGTTCGATTCTCAACCTCACACATAGGTTATGAAATGTTTCTATAATGACACAGAAAACCTATTCTGATCCACCATCATGTAACTCATACACTCATAAATATTACTAATTTTTCAAAAAACTTTCAATTGAATTTGTTCAGACATAAACTATCATATGCTATAAATTGAAACATTTTTGAACATCCAAATTTAGAAAAAAAATCCTTCTGTCGACCAGTAATTCCGGAACCGAAAGTAAGATCTGCCTAAGCTTTTGGGATTTGGTTCGGTCGTCTCTGACCTCCGTTTGGATGTTTTTGATCTGATACTTTCGGAACCATTCGGGATGTCTAGTAACTTACATAACTTTCAACGAAGAAGAATTTTGAGACAAATTTTGACGAAATTTTTCTCTGAATGAAGGACGGTTTTGATTACTATTCCCGGTACTTCCGGAACCGGGAAATATCAATCGATATCTCCTAAATCAATCTTTTTAGCCTCTAACTAACAAGACGTACACAATATAAGTTTTATGTGTCTAGTTCAAATGATTTCGAACACGTTCTTGAAATGAGTATTCTCTACTAATCACCATGTGATTTCGGAACCGGAAGTAGTGTCCAAATAGAAGTCAGTATTGTCATACAAGTATGAGAGAACTTTTATTTGAATCTAAGTTTGTAAGCCATCTACGAGAACATAGAGTGTATATTTTTTGGATTTTTATTGCACATGTCACTGTGTAACTCTGGAGCCGGAGGTCGGATTAGGATAAAATTCAAAAGCGTTCTATGGGAAAGTATGGCCTTTCACATGAATCTAAGATTGTGAAAATCGATTCAGCCATCTCCGAAAAAATCAAGTGCATATTTTTTGCACAAACACACAAACATCTCGACGAGCTGAGTCGAATGGTGTATGACACTCGGCTCTCCATGCAAATTCTGATACAACTTCAGTAGAAATATCTATATAATGAAAAAGTGTATATCCTAATTAAGTTTCTTTTTTAGTATAAATTCCAACACGAGCTACAATTTTATTATAATTCTGATATGTTTTTTTGATCGGGATCCAGGTACATGTTTAAACTAGTGGTAGAATCCAGAATCTGAATTTGGACTCAGCATACAAAGCTCTATCGGATCACATATTCGCGATAAGACAAGTATTCCAGAAGTGTCGTAAATACAACGTACCCACGCATCACCTATTCATTGACTTCAAATCGGCATACGGCACAATCGATCGAGAACAGCTATGGCAGATCATGCACGAATACGGTTTTCCGGATAAACTGACGCGATTGGTCAAAGCAACGATGGATAGAGTGATGTGCTACGTCCGAGTATCTAGGACTCTCTCGAGTCCCTTCGAATCTCGGAGAGGGCTACGTCAAGGTGATGGACTTTCTTGTATCTTGTTCAATATTGCCCTGGAAGGTGTGATTCGAAGAGCGAGGATCGACACGAGTGGCACGATCTTCCGAAAGTCCATACAACTTTTTGGCTTCGCTGACGATATTGATATTGTGACACGTAACCTTGAGAAGATGACGGAAACCTACATCGGACTGAAAGCTGAAGCTAGGCGTATCGGACTGGCCATAAATGCGTCGAAAACAAAATACATGAGAGGAAGATTCTCTAGAGAAGAAACACAACGCCTCCCACCACGAACATTGATAGACGGTGACGATATCGAGGTGGTTGACGAGTTCGTGTATTTGGGCTCACTGGTGACCGCCGATAATGATACCAGCAGAGAAATTCATAGACGTATTTTGGCAGGAAATCGTGCGTACTTTGGACTCAGAAAAACCCTTCGATCGAGAAAAGTACGCCACCGCACGAAATTGACCATCTACAAAACGCTAATTAGACCGGTTGTTCTCTATGGCCACGAGACCTGGACTATGTTGGCAGAGGACCAACGCGCCCTCAGTGTTTTCGAAAGAAAGGTACTGAGGACCATCTATGGTGGAGTGCAGGTGGAAAACGGAACGTGGAGACGGCGTATGAATCACGAATTGCAACAGCTGCTAGGAGAACCACCTATCGTACGGACAGCTAAAATCGGATGTCTACGATGGGCTGGGCATGTCATAAGGATGTCGGACGTGGTTCTTGAATCTAATCCGACTGGTACAAGAAGAAGAGGAGCGCAGCGAGCAAGGTGGATCGATCAAGTGGAGGATGATCTCAGAAGCATCCGTGCCTTGAGTGGCTGGCGACGAGCAGCCATCGACCGAGTTATGTGGAGACGTATGCTTGATACAGCAAGGACACCCCAGGCCTATAGCTGTTAGGTAAGGTAAGGTAAGTATACAAAGCTTTATTCAAAGTGGGTGCCTTCCAACTTTTAGATACCATTTTTGTAGTACGATTTGTCCTTTGCCTCAAAATAGGCCTCAGTTTCAGCGATTACCTCTTCATTGCTTCTAAATTTTTTACCAGCGAGCATTCTCTTGAGGTCTGAGAACAGGAAAAAGTCACTGGGGGCCAAATCTGGAGAATACGGTGGATGAGGGAGCAATTCGAAGCCCAATTCGTTCAATTTCAGCATGGTTTTCATCGCCTTGTGACACGGTGCATTGTCTTGATGAAACAAAACTTTTTTCTTCTTCAAATGAGGCCGTTTTTTTGAAATTTCGTCCTTCAAACGCTCTAATAACGCTATATAATAGTCACTGTTGATGGTTTTTTTCCTTTTCAAGGTAGTCGATGAAAATTATACCATACGAATCCCAAAATACATACGCCATAACCTTACCGGCCGATTGTTGAGTCTTTCCACGCTTTGGGTTCGGTTCATCTCGTGAAGTCAACTCAGCTGACTGTCGATTGGACTCCGGAGTGAAGTGATGGAGCCATGTTTCGTTCATTGGTATATATCGACGAAAAAAATCGGTTTTATTTCAATATAACAGCTCCAAACACTGCTCAGAGTCATCAATTCGTTGTTGTTTTTGATCGATTGTGAGCTCACGCGGCACCCATTTTGCACAAAGCTTTCTCATATCCAAATATTCGTGAATAATATGTCCAACACGTTCCTTTGATATCTTTAGGGTGTCAGCTATCTCGATCAACTTCACTTTACGGTCATTGAAAATCATTTTGTGGATTTTTTTCACGTTTTTTCACGGTAACAGCCTCTTTTGGACGTCCACTGCGTTCATCGTCTTCGGTGCTCATATGACCAGTACGAAATTTTGCAAACCACTTACGAATTGTTGCTTCGCCCGGTGCAGAGTCTGGATAACGCTCATCAAGCCATTTTTTGGTATCGGCGGCACTTTTTTTCATCAAAAAGTAGTGTTTCATCAACACACGAAATTCCTTTTTTTCCATTTTTTTTCACAATAACAAAAGTAGCTTCACTCAAAATGCTATATCTCACAAACTAATAATCATACAGCTGTCAAATTTATACACGTATCTTTTGAAGGTTGGTACTAACTGAAAATGGTATGGATTTAATTCTAGTGGCGCCCTCTCATAGAAACGATACAAACTTTTCAGCCGATCTGTTACTAAGATGAAAAATAAATGGAGACGCATGGTAGAAGCGAAAAATCTCTTTTTCTGACAACCTTCTGACCTAGTGTCTAGTGGCTGCTTGAAGGCCACTCCCATGATGAAGCCGCAGTGAATGTGCTCAAACAGTAAGCGGCAAGTGTTTTTTTTTGGTTTAGTGCTCTCGAAGGCTGTGGAACGCGGGGGAAAGAGGGGAAGGGGGAGGGGGTATGTCTTTTCAAACTGATAACCGACCGGTGCTCCGGTATGTCACGTCAAAATATCCAGTAAAAATTAAGTATGTCACGTGCCACGCGCTCCGAATCTCAACAGTCATCAATTTTCCCGATGACTACTGGCAAACCACGCCACCGCAAAAATGAAGTGCTTTGGCTTCTCATCTGCCATTTGCTGTTGCAACGGTTTGGGGTGTTAGGGGAGCTCACCGTAAATTGTTCCGAATGAATGTTGTTGTTGTTGTTTTTGTTGTTGGGGTTGATGCGTACGTGACATGTTTGAGGACTCGTTTAGAGACTGTTCTCTCTTTTTTTTTGCTTCTTCATTCGTCTTCCACACTTGTGACAAGTGCGCTTTGTCGAGTGCTAACCGCGTGACGTTCCACCGTCTTGAATTACAAATGTGGGATTTTTGATGATTTGTCACAATTTAATTTTTGCAGACCATTGCATCTGGGTTTTTTGGCATTAAAAATGCCTTACTCTTCACTATATGGGGCCAGGTGTCAATTAAAAGTTTCAAAAATAGTCGCGTAACCTTTTTGTGTCATAATTTTGAACGTTAATAACTCGGTCATTTGTTGATGGATTGTTATAATTTAACAACCAATCGATTCGGAAACTTTTAACTTAAACATGTATGACGACGTCGTTTCAGTATTTCAATAGCATACTATTGAAAAATGGTTAGAATCGACCTATGTTTTCATCCACCAATCCCCGTTGTTCAAAATGACGTCAACTTCTTGTTCGGCATAGGAGGCTTGGCGTCATGCATAAAAAACACTGCAACGTTATGCGTAGTATGAAGAGAAATCTATAAATATAGGCTGCACAATATTTCTTTGCCTAGTTGATGTTTGACTGTGAATGAAACAAGTAGCTCGTCCAGTTAGCTGATTACTGGATTGTGTATGCGTTCGCTCGCTGGATTGTCGCTTTTGCATTATGTGTTGGTGAAATTCCCTGTTGTCTGCGCAACACCGTGTTCGCTTGAGTATCTCATATATCATCTAGCTATTGAAGAAGCGAATCAGCGTGGTTACCGATTCTTTTGAAATATCCCTTGTATTTAGCACATTTTTGGTCGATTTTGCCATCAAAAATGCCTTACACTTCGCTTCCCGAGGCTGGGTGTCAATTTAAGACATGCAAAACTAATCGCGTAACATTTTTATGTCATAATTTTGAACGCTTATAACTTAGTCTTTTGTTGATGGATTTATATAATTCAACAACCAATCGATTCGGAAACATTTAACTTAAACTTATGAGATGACGTTATTTGAATATTTCAATTGCATACCATTGGTTTGAATTGAGTATTTTATTTTGATTCTCTGGTAACTATCAGGCCAATTTAGAATTATCGGCGATAGATTTTTCGGATCTAGTTTACAGCGCTTGTTCCTCAATGATTTGTTAATGGATTATCCTAATTTAAATGATTCCAAAGCTTCAATATTGTAAGCTTGAAAATGTTTTAATTTGTCAACGGATCGGTTTGCATACTTAAATCTCCATTCTCATACGAACAAAACGGTGGTGCGAAAATGGATTCAGTATAAAGTTGTGTTATGATGATAATCATAGATACTTCTTCTTCATTATATGTGACTGAACAAGTTGTTGTCTCACCAGAAATTAAACGCTTCAAAAGATTCAAAATTAAATTCTGAAACTTATCTAAAAGCGGCCTCCTCGGTTTAGTAGTATAAATGAGTTCCACAGGCTCACATATACAGTTCAATTAGATGCAATATCATATACTATCAAATATAAACTCAAGGTAAGTTTACCTGCGGTTTTACATGTATCGTTTGAATAGGAACCCTCGTAGAATTTGGTTAACCGCCAGTTTAAGTTTAATTATTATTTGCTTCAAAACAATAAACGTCTGATGACTACACGCGTTGTAACTATGACAATGTTCATTCATATGTTAATAACATCAAGTTACAATATTAACAAAATTTCGGAATTTTGTTGCGTATCCATTCCGTATATTCCTAATATGCCAAAGCGAAAATCAATGTAAGTAACTAAATATTTTATGCGGACTGTTTCACATGCTTCCTTCCTCGTATTGTTGCCATATTATTTACCGACATTTTCCGAAGATTATTGACGATTTTGAAGAAGGATTAATAAAATTACACTATTACTGAGTGTACCGGTACAACATCTTTCGTTAAAATAAATAAAATCTTTTCTTGGATCGATTAACTGTTTATAAAATTAATAAGTTTGTACGTTTCTCGAAAATTATTATCATAAAATAAAAGTTTCATTTGTTCAGGTTTAAATGTTTAGGTTGTTTGTATCTAAAATTGAGCTTTCGAGTAACTTTGAATTCATCATAATTGACTTCTAGTTAAAGGACGTTATTCAAAAACTTAACAGTGTAAAAATTTGTGGAAAGGGATCAAAATTGAATAGAATCAATAATCAAGAAAGATTCTAATTGTCAATTTTATCATTCGCTAACAATCTCAGCGCTTAAACTAGAGCAAGTTTGTAATTAGTCAATTGAATATGTTTTTAGTCTAGTGTGTCATCATCATTATCATCTTTATTTTTGTATTAATTATGAAGACCCTAGAAACGTTCCATTTTTAATGTTATTGTGCTCGGTCGTGTCTTGAATACAACCCTCTAATTTTTTTTGGTTCGTTTCGTTAAACCAAAACCATTCCCACTTGGATTTAAATGATTTTGGGAAGCAACAGCAGCCGACACAAAGCACCTGGCCATGTAATAAATTCACTATTCCCTCGGCGAAGTTGTCGGGGCCGGTTTTCGGAAGATAAAATCCTCTGGTCTGGTACGAGATTAGGCACGCAATTTTGATAGAATTGGCAGCCACTTTCACCGCAGCCCGAAACACGTTCCCTAACTCGTTAGAACGGGAAAATTGTTCTGGGAATTTCCACGCCCCGACCAAAAGCGAGGGAGCCTTTGTGTCTCTGTGTTACAATATTTTTGATTATCATAATTCCCATATTCATCTTATTCCATTCGAGCAAACAACAATCTACCAGCCGCCTCCACCTACTTACATTTTCGGTTGGCAGCAACATCCCGAACAGTTGTTACAACATTTGACTTACGTGGTTCCGGATCTAAGCCGGCGGTAATCAGCTACTGCCAGTTTCAGACTTCAGTATTCCTTTTGTTAGTCGAAAATAATATCTTGAAATATTGAGCAAAATATCATCTTCATCGTTGGGCGCCGTTTGGATCAACTCTGTTCTCGGTATTTGATATTGATTTCACTTCTACTTCTACCTACCCCCGCAGGCTCAGGCTTGTGCGAGTCGAATCTCACCGGCAACGTAAACAACGCCATTCGCGTGTTCCTTCTTCGTTTTCCGTTTCGGGGTTTCGTCTTTGCCAGAGAGCCGCGAAAAAGTGGCAATCTCGATGCCGGATTTAGGCTTATCGTAATTGATTCCAATTTTTATGCCTGCGTGTTTCGTTTTCAAGCGTTACTCGCGCTTTTTTTTTCTCTCCTACCCAATGTTGACAAGTGACAGACGAGCTGTCAGTGTCTACGTGATTTGTTGGATAGTTAAATCAATTTGACGCGCGTATGTCTAATAGTTGCTGGAAACAAGATAAATACTTTTTATGTTCGAACATTCAATTTGAAAAAAAAGAACACGCGTGTGACATTTCCAGTGTCAAACTTTTCCCCCCTTGGTCGGGTTGGTTAATGCGGGAATAATTTTTCCAGCTCCAATCGGTGCGCGCATACTCGTGTAGTTTCCGTCCGGAAGCTACTGAAACCTCACAAACTGTTGCGATTTTTATCATATCATGATGTATGTTCATGCAGCTCCCATTCCGCCATAGGCTCTAAGACGAGGAAAAAAAACGGTGGCATGGCAAAAGTTTGTAAATATTTTATCATTACGTAATCGGAACCCAACAGTCGTTTCGTCGAAGGCCAATAACAGTTTTTTTTATTAATGCATGTTCCTTTCACGAGTTGCCGAAGCAACTGGTTCAGGATTCGGAATCACACATACACACGTGCTTACAAATAGTATCAGTTTGCGTGTTTTGTCCTTTCGGTATTTTTTTTCCGGGGATTTTTCGGTTGGTTGGGTTGGGAGCGATTTTGCAAGAACTTAATCAACTGAAATACGACGACAACAGAATCGCTGTGCGGCTCTGCTATTTTTGGTTGGATAACTGTTTGGGGAATTATGACTGTTTCACGCTTTTATACCACTCTTTAATCTGTTCTTTGTCATATTCCAAGTTATCGAAACAATACTGTTATTTCCTCTGCTTAACTGACATGCTATCGTGTTCGAGTAAGTTGAGTGGAGAAAAACTTTTTCGTTAAATTAGATTATTGTCGAATGGATATCAATAAATAAATAACAATCAAGCGAAACAATTCGATTAAGGAGTGTATCGAAAAATAGTTAGCAACATTGATTATTGAATAAAAGAGCGAAAAAAACATATTTTGACATCAGTTTTCGATATATTGTAGAAAAATTACATTTTTATGCATTTCACTGATTATATTGAAAAAAATTAGTTTCTGTGAAACGGTCGCACTTTGGACTTGACATTTTTCATTGAATTCTGCACAGTTACTTTTGAGACTTTGCTGGTGGCAGCTGTCCAGTTTTTTTTTGAACTCCTGCATGTTTTGGGACACTGTACCTTCCTTCCGAAAGTGCCGCTTGACAATTACCCAATACCATTCAATTGGCCGAAGATCCGGGCAGTTCGGTGGTTTGACGTCCTTTTTCACGAATTGTACATTAGTTTTTGACAACCACTGTAGAACGGAGTTGGCGTAGTGGGCTGCAGCCAAATCCGGCCAGAGGAGAGGAGGAGCCTTATGCTTTCTGTACAGTGGCAGCATTCTCTTCTTCAAACATTCTTCCTCGTACACCTTGGCGTTAATTGTGACCTTCGTGAAGAAAATCGACGACCGCAAACCACAGGTACAAATTGCTTGCCAGAACAACACCTTCTGTCCAAACTTTTCCATCGCCACCGTGGTATCAGCGTCGTCCAGGTCCTGGTACACCGATTTCGTATAATATTGCGATCCGGGCAGCGATCGAGAGTCTTCCTTGGCGTAGGTTTCGTCGTCGATCAGGATGCATCCGTCTTTATTCTGTAGAATCCGGTTATACAGTTTTCGCGCTCTTGTTTTGGCCTGAACTTGCTGTACCAGGGACTTTTTCGTCACCTTCTGTTTCTTGTACGTTTTCAGGGAGTTCCGAACTTTGATCCGTTGAATCATCCCGATGCTGGTGTTGAACTGCTTGGCCAAATCCCGCGTCGACGCCGATGGATTTTTCCTGATGTACTCAACCACTTAAGTCCCGGCCGGGCTGGCTGTTATTGACATGTAAACAAACATGTCACCACAAAACACGCTGCAAAAAATTAAGCCATTTCAGAGTAATAACTGTTCGAATGTTGCAAACTACTTCTCGTTATACTCCTTAGTTTGTGGTTTTTTGCCCCTCCCCCCGGTAACTTGGGCTCTTCATCGAAAATTTTTGTTTACGATTCTGCATAGATGATGAAATGCAAGACGGTCGAAGCGAAAATCACAAATGTCTATATTCATAGGTTTGTTCGATTTACCCAAGTATAGACTCTATGGCTAGTTAAAACTCTAACGAGCGGTTATCGAGTAACAAGATTGTTGTTTTGTGTCGCTGTATTTCAACTTTAGCTAGTATGGAAGCTAAAACACAAATGGATGTTATCTATACCTATCTCAAAGCTGCTTTTGACAAAATAGATCATAAAATACTTCTTTGCAAATTATCTCGCTTTGGATTCTTTATCTTGTCGATAGGAAATTACGCGTGAAATAGACCACAGCACATCATCCAAGTTTTCGCATGAATTAGGTGTCCCACAAGGTAGTAATTTAGGATCCTTGCTATTCGTATCATTCTTCAACGATGTCCCGATCAGATGGTAATAACAGAATTATAACAACTGGAGTAATTTATTCCAGAAATATTTTGTAACAAATTTTGAAATATTTTTGGCTGGTAAGCTGTTAAAATAACAAAAATCATAACAAAAAAGACTCTATCGAGAACAAAATCGTAACAGATTTTGGAACGTTTGTATCACAATTATTATTGAATTTGATATAACTACAGAAGTCCCAAAGTATTTTTATTTAAAAGATATTTTATTCAGGCCTATTTGCGTACAAGCTTTACGTGACCGATTGAGCTGAGTTTTTAGATAAAATGTTTTCCGTCACCCTTTTTCTAGGGGGAGAGGAGCCCATTTCCCTTCTGCGAGGATTGAGGGGTAGTTTGTTCGCGGTTCGTCTCGTCATCCATTGCCGCATCGGTGGTATTGTTGTCGATTTTCGTTGCTAGTTGCTGTAGATGCGCCTTGTTGTGCATTGTTTGCAGTTGCTGGTTGGTTGGATGGTAAGTTGTTAACTGCAGCTGGTGTACTTTCATTTAGGGGTTAGCCAAATTTTGTGCTAGGCCACATAACCGTTTTTATTATTTTTACGTTTCGTCTTTGACTCATCAGTGCAGAGCAGTTCAAATTTGAACCGCTAAGCAGACGTAAAGTTTCTGCTACTTACAGAACACTTTTTGTTTTTGTTTTTGTGTACTTTGTTCTATAGGGGATACGTTGGATGGTTTCGTTGAAGGGGATGCTTCACTGTTGTTGGTGACTGTCACAGGTGTACTGGGGTTGCTTGAGGTTGGTATGAAGGAAGCACCGTTGTCCTTTGGTGTGGTTGTTTCCTTGTCCAGTTTATCACATGGCTTACCGTAGTGAACAGCTTTTTGGCAATATTGACATGTGGCCATCTGATTGTCATGAGTCATGAGTGATTTGCACGGGATTCTTGTATCCTGACCGAAAGTTACATAAGAAGGTATAGCCTTCTTCAAGTGTATGCATAATAAACGTACGCCATTTAGAATACCGGGGATAAAATTCTTCCACTTTCTTTTTTCGATAGAGAGAATCTCTCCGTATTGGGACATAGTTTTGCGAATATATGAATCGGTGACGCTTGAGGGTAGATCATGCACAGGCACTTCTATAGCACTATCTTCCATTTTCCATATATACTGGAATGTTGTATTTAATGTTTTCGTGCTCCACATAGTGCACATTATTATTGTCTTTAGCGAATTGAATTGCATCCAACTCTTTATAAAACTGTATTTTAATCAACATTATTTGTCTTATTGCATTGAAGTAAATGCACACTTTCAATGTCAAAATGCATTTGCTTCTTAAGCAAACCTTCAAGTTCTCGTATCGAAGGTCGAATTTTGCACTGCCTGAAGTCAACAACAATTGTATTCTTTCGTGTCGGCGGTAGCTTTTGTTCGTTTGGTTCACTCATTTCGAGGTCGTTCTATTGTTCCCTACACAATACTGTATTTGGTTTCTTCTGTCCCCAACGTAAGCGGTTTTGTTTTATCGACTGACTTGGATGAGATGTGAAAGCGAACAGCAGAAACGATTTGCTCGCATGGCATTACGAAATTAACCGTTGAATGATCCCTACCTACTTGAGCACAGATTCCATAGGACTGTGTTCGGATGTAACGAGCCAATTACTGCATGCATGAGAAGAACATTCACTGCAGTAGAAGACTTGTTTGATGAGTTTGGTGAGCCTTCCCGCCGCTTTGCCGAAAGAATCAAGCGATCTACAATATTTTGTTATAATTTAATTTGCTAGAAGTTGTTTGTACTATTTATCATGAAATTGTTAGTGATTTTTTTAAAAGATAGTGGTTTTACGCCTATCTGAGAACGACATACATCTGTTTCAACTCCGATGGTTTTTTTTTCTAACACTGTTAGTCCAATTAGACATTAGTCCTATGGAATTGGTTTAATAAATAAATAAATACAAAAAAATTAGAGGGTTGTATTCAAGACACGACCGAGCACAATAACATTAAAAATGGAACGTTTCTAGAGTCTTCATAATTAATACAAAAATAAAGATGATAATGATGATGACACACTAGACTAAAAACATATTCAATTGACTAATTACAAACTTGCTCTAGTTTAAGCGCTGAGATTGTTAGCGAATGATAAAATTGACAATTAGAATCTTTCTTGATTATTGATTCTATTCAATTTTGATCCCTTTCCACAAATTTTTACACTGTTAAGTTTTTGAATAACGTCCTTTAACTAGAAGTCAATTATGATGAATTCAAAGTTACTCGAAAGCTCAATTTTAGATACAAACAACCTAAACATTTAAACCTGAACAAATGAAACTTTTATTTTATGATAATAATTTTCGAGAAACGTACAAACTTATTGATTTTATAAACAGTTAATCGATCCAAGAAAAGATTTTATTTATTTTAACGAAAGATGTTGTACCGGTACACTCAGTAATAGTGTAATTTTATTAATCCTTCTTCAAAATCGTCAATAATCTTCGGAAAATGTCGGTAAATAATATGGCAACAATACGAGGAAGGAAGCATGTGAAACAGTCCGCATAAAATATTTAGTTACTTACATTGATTTTCGCTTTGGCATATTAGGAATATACGGAATGGATACGCAACAAAATTCCGAAATTTTGTTAATATTGTAACTTGATGTTATTAACATATGAATGAACATTGTCATAGTTACAACGCGTGTAGTCATCAGACGTTTATTGTTTTGAAGCAAATAATAATTAAACTTAAACTGGCGGTTAACCAAATTCTACGAGGGTTCCTATTCAAACGATACATGTAAAACCGCAGGTAAACTTACCTTGAGTTTATATTTGATAGTATATGATATTGCATCTAATTGAACTGTATATGTGAGCCTGTGGAACTCATTTATACTACTAAACCGAGGAGGCCGCTTTTAGATAAGTTTCAGAATTTAATTTTGAATCTTTTGAAGCGTTTAATTTCTGGTGAGACAACAACTTGTTCAGTCACATATAATGAAGAAGAAGTATCTATGATTATCATCATAACACAACTTTATACTGAATCCATTTTCGCACCACCGTTTTGTTCGTATGAGAATGGAGATTTAAGTATGCAAACCGATCCGTTGACAAATTAAAACATTTTCAAGCTTACAATATTGAAGCTTTGGAATCATTTAAATTAGGATGATCCATTAACAAATCATCGAGGAACAAGCGCTGTAAACTAGATCCGAAAAATCTATCGCCGATAATTCTAAATTGGCCTGATAGTTACCAGAGAATCAAAATAAAATACTCAATTCAAACCAATGGTATGCAATTGAAATATTCAAATAACGTCATCTCATAAGTTTAAGTTAAATGTTTCCGAATCGATTGGTTGTTGAATTATATAAATCCATCAACAAAAGACTAAGTTATAAGCGTTCAAAATTATGACAGAAAAATGTTACGCGATTAGTTTTGCATGTCTTAAATTGACACCCAGCCTCGGGAAGCGAAGTGTAAGGCATTTTTAATGGCAAAATCGACCAAAAATGTGCTAAATACAAGGGATATTTCAAAAGAATCGGTAACCACGCTGATTCGCTTCTTCAATAGCTAGATGATATATGAGATACTCAAGCGAACACGGTGTTGCGC
The DNA here is from genome assembly GCF_030247185.1 of Malaya genurostris. Lineage (NCBI taxonomy): Eukaryota > Metazoa > Arthropoda > Insecta > Diptera > Culicidae > Malaya > Malaya genurostris. The sequence continues at coordinate 6,743,591 of NC_080570.1, read as the reverse complement.
AGACAACAGGGAATTTCACCAACACATAATGCAAAAGCGACAATCCAGCGAGCGAACGCATACACAATCCAGTAATCAGCTAACTGGACGAGCTACTTGTTTCATTCACATGTCGTTTTCGCTTGATACCAAACCTAACCCAGTTTCCACCCTAACTGCTGTCAAACCGTTTGTTTGAAGCTAGTTTCGAACCTAGTTTTAACGTTGTTGAACTGAAAATCGAGTCAGTTTCGAACCTGGTTGTTATATCAGGTTTGCTCAAACCGCCGTTGCTAAGCGCGAAAACAACACAGTTTCGTGAAAAGTGTTTGTTTGATGAAACTACCCTGGGTCAGTTTCAGTGTTCTCAAGCGAAAACGACAACAGTCAAACATCAACTAGGCAAAGAAATATTGTGCAGCCTATATTTATAGATTTCTCTTCATACTACGCATAACGTTGCAGTGTTTTTTATGCATGACGCCAAGCCTCCTATGCCGAACAAGAAGTTGACGTCATTTTGCACAACGGGGATTGGTGGATGAAAACATAGGTCGATTCTAACCATTTTTCAATAGTATGCTATTGAAATACTGAAACGACGTCGTCATACATGTTTAAGTTAAAAGTTTCCGAATCGATTGGTTGTTAAATTATAACAATCCATCAACAAATGACCGAGTTATTAACGTTCAAAATTATGACACAAAAAGGTTACGCGACTATTTTTGAAACTTTTAATTGACACCTGGCCCCATATAGTGAAGAGTAAGGCATTTTTAATGCCAAAAAATTTCCCGTTTTATACGGGATACGGGTCATTTCGCCGAATGTCGTTTCGCCGAAAGGGTAGTTTTGAATACAAATACATGGGGAAGCGAATTTATCCCGTTATTTCAAATATAAGATATTTCATAAGCAAGATTGTAGGCTAGCAATACGTTTTCATATTTCATTTGTTTTAATCTTAAATCAATACAGTATTAAGACAATTGAAAGATTCGGCGAAATGACCTTACCGGCGAAACGGCACTGGATATTTTGTCGTGAATATGACTTACTGTACTATGGGGCGCCTTTTAAAAATTTACCCTCTGAGAGAGTGATAAGTTTTTGATCGTGAATATCTCTTGTTGTATCTATGTTAACGTATTAACATAGTTTTTGCTATATGCCATCGGAAATAAGATCAGCAAGTTATGATAACATTTTCAATAATTCAAAATTAAACTTTTCTAAAATGCTTGGTATCAACGATTATGGAAGAATGATTGCCTAATACTAAAAAAGGTTAACACTTGATATATCTCGCTCGTTCTAGCCTGCGCAGTTGACTGAGCAGGAAGTAAAGTAAGTGCATCATTCCGGTTTGTTCAGGTCCAGAACTCAGTTCCAGTTCTAGTGACAAGAATTCAGTTCAGCGCTTTGAATCGATTGCAAGACGTTCGCAGAGCCAGTTTCGGTTCCAAACAAAAGCGATTGTGTCATCATGCTGCTGGTTGTTTGCCCTTCTAATTGATGCTTCATTCATTCTTGCCTACGTATAGAGTGTATCGAAAATAAGCTATCCACAAATTTTTCTTTTTAAATTATGATACAAAATGATATTTCGTTCAAACTAAAAGTTGATCCTTTATTGCACGAGGTTAAACTTGAGCATAATGAAAACCGAATGAAATTTAAGTTATTCCTTCACGAATTTTCGAACTTTTGATCGAACGCTCTTCATCAAGTTCCGGACAAGTGTTGCATCGTATTTTTTGGACGCTTGAGCCCAAATGTTTTTGAACTCTTGCATGTTCCCAGCTGCCTTATCAGTCTTCTTAAGAACCCTCTTCACGATTGCGTAGTAACGTTCGATGGGTCGAGGCTGAGGGCAATTTTGTAGATTGATATTTATTTTCCTCAACGAAATGTATACCCTTTTCCGCAAGCCAATTGAGAGTGGTGTTGGCATAGTGAGCCGACGCTAAATCCGGCCAAAACATTGAAGGTATACTATGTTTCTTATATAAAGGCAGCAATCTCTTCTGGAGACTCCCAGACAGATAGATTTCTGCATTTACAGCTCCCGGTAGTGTAAAAAATGGTTGACTTCAAACCACAGGAACATATTGCTTGCCATACCAGTACCTTTCGACCGAATTTCTCCGCTTGAATACTTGACCTGTCCGCATCGCTCACATCCTCCCCAACAACGACAGTAAAGTATTGTGGACCTGGAAGGGTTTTTGAGTTCTCCTTTCCATAAGTCTCATCGTCCATCAAAACGCATGCATCCGGACAATGCAAAAGACGCGAATACAATTTCCGGGCCCTTGTTGCTGCTCGCTTCTTCTGTTCTACACCTTGTTTCGAGATTTTTTGCTTCTTGTAGGTCTTCAGGTGCTTTCGCCTCTTGATGCGCTGGATCATTCCAACACTCGTTCCCGCTTTTTTGGCCAAATCACGTATTGACATTGATTTGTTCTTCATGATTAGAGATACCACTTTCTGGTCCAGTTTCTGGTTGGAAGAACCGGGTTTTCTGCCTCTTCCTGGTAGCTCATCCAAAGAACAGTGTTTCCCCAAACTTATTAATGATGGTTTTAACACTGGCATGATGAATTTCAAACCGCTTCGCCAATTTTCGCATAGTAATCTCAGTTAGCCATGTGTCCAGAAATTTGATTTTCAATTCCTTTTCAATACGCAACATTTTGAAAACGCTGAATTTCAACCGCACAAACAAGTAGACAAACGAAAGCTGACAGCCAAACGCACAGCATACTGTGATCGGAGCATAAAAAAACCTCACAAATACATGCGTACAACACAAATGTATGTGGATAGCTTACTGTCGATACACTCCTTAGTTGACTCGTTCAGTCCAGATCAGAATCCAATTCTAGGGTTTAGTTCTGAAATTCAGTTTCAGAATTCAATACCTGATCCAATGCCAGAATCAAGTACCATAATTCTGGAACTGAAACCGAGTTTGAGAACTTGATTCTAAGCCGGGATTTTGGAACCGATTTCTGAATCTGAGACAAGGATTGATTCGAGACCTGGACTTTGGATCTGAATTTTGGAACTAGAAAAGTGGTTCAGCGCAGAATTCAGTTCAGAAATTCCTGACCAGTTTTCAAAATGTAGTTGAGTTCTACACTGCATTCCAGAGTTCAGGTTCGGAATTCTAGACAAGAATGCAAGTCTAGAAATTGGTCACTAATTTGCCACTTGAGCGTTTAGTAGAATAATTTCATTGGAATAATATTTTAACACCATTCAATTCTAATAGTTAAAATATTAGTGTACTAGAATTTGGTTCCAAAGTTCAGTTTTAAAATTCTAGAAATGTAACTAAACTTAGAAACTAGAATCTTTGAACTAAATTCTGGATCTTCTGAGCTGAATTCTGGATCCACGAAAAATGAAATCCTGGATCGGAATTCTGTAACTAAGATTCAGCTGCGAATCAGAATTCAGGTCCACAAGTTCGGTGCTAGGATTCAGGTTCAGCATTCCGAGCCGAAAAAAAAATCCTGGTCTCGAATTCAGTTCCACAAAACAGGTTCAGTGATGAGTTTAACTGTTCCGAATTCAGTAACCGAGTTCAAGTTCAGAATTCAATTCCCGAATCTAGCATCGAAATCGAGTTTCAGGATTCAATTCTAGCATTCGGATCAAAATTTCGGTTAAAGAATTTAGAATCTTTAACGTCAAAGAAATTGAACGATCCATTTTATTCGTGTTCACGTCATCCAGTTATGTCTCTGACATTACCCACCCGCCTTTTTGTTAGGCAATCAATGCCAATAGGATGTTTGAGAATCGTGTCAGACGCATGAATAAAAAGCCTGCGCCTCCATCAACGGTTCGGTCAAACCCAATATCAATATCGCTATATCTTATGAAAACAAGAATCAGGGAGAAAAAAATCGAAACTCAATTCGTAATTGGCCCGATCTGTGCCTGCAGCACGTGGCACGAAGTCCCATAAATATATAAACCCATTTTCCTAAATCGTAAAAAACAATATTCCCTTTCTGTTCCGGGCAAGAGGATTAAAACTTGCCATGCTTCCAATATCCGGATCGTTTATTCCTCACCAAGCAGTAATCAAATTTAAATATTTTTTACGACCACTTTTAGCTGTCGTATCGAAATCTCTTCCCGGACGCCGAAGGAAAACAAACGCTGAGATTTCCTATCGGTTCCATTCGTGTCGTGTCTCGCCTAATAGCCCCGCATTGGCCATCCCCTTCTCCTCGCATGTTTTGGGGGCAGAGCGAGAAATTTGAACAAACGTACATTCGAGTGCCCTCTCGGCTTCCCTTGTTCCAGTGTGGAGGCAAAAACAGACAGGCATCCAAAAAAAAAACGTCCCAAATCTTTCCGGTGAAAAGGACACCAACTTTGGTCGGTCGGTCGGTTGGAGAGTGGCGTGTCGCTTGCTGACTGGATTCAAATTGGATTCCGGTCACAACACATGTGCCGCTCCCCTCGACTAAATTTGGACATGCTAATGCCTGCCGCTTCGAGTTCCTTCGAATATGTATTTATTCGTGAGCCGGTTTCGACAAAGAAAAAGGGGTCGTGAGAAATATTGTTTGCGCCATTGCCTGCAGCTTGCTTGGCAGTGGCTCATCATTTCGTTTTCCGATGGCAGAAGGTTGCCAGAAGGTTTTATTCTCTTCGTTTCTCGCTTTGCAATTGCTTTTATTGTTATTGGAATCCTGCACGACACGACGACGATGCGACGCGGCTGGTGCAAAGAAACTGTTTATTGCCGGAAAATGTGTCTCTCCCTGGAATGGGAACGGAATCGGAGACTCGATCCAGGAGGAAGTAGGAGGTTACCGGAGGTACAAATTGATTCGGGGACTATTTGGCACTGGAATTGGATCAATTTGCCTGTGAGTATGATAGGAACTGAATGGGAAGTTATAGCTTTGGAATTGCATTGTATGAAAATAATTGAATTTTTTTTTTGTGAACTGTCACCCGGTGCCGCAAGGTACAAAGTTCAATGACAATATCCACATTCGATCTTGCATACCAATACTACTCCACAAACAACGAAATTGTGTATTTCTATCGGTTGAACTTAGATTCTTAAATTGAGCTGGCCTCTTTCACTATTCCAAGATCAACGCTAGTGTAAAATATTTGAGCCCTGCAAAATGTTTCACCCGGTCGTACTGTGCGTTACTGAAGTCAAACAGTTTCATACTAGGGTAATTACAAAGCATCATTCGAACAACATTTTGTAATTTTTTCGAAAAAAAAAGTATTCAGAAATAAGTCGGTGAAGAAGTATTTTCGATGGGAAATCGTCCACTGTATTTTAGCGCAGAATTATCAGAAGTAAAAAAATCGAAACAAAATAGTTTCAGTAGCTAATTTTATAGACTCATTTTGGTGGTTATTTAAAGCCAAATTGTTATTTTTCACGAAAAAATCTGCCATTCGAAGCTGTAAAACCTCCCCAAAGTAACAAAAAACGAAAAAGAAAACGTTGGAATTGGGTATTTTACAATTATATATGTAGAAAGTATGTGCAAAATTTGAAAATAATTGATGAACTAGTTTGTAAATGACGATTCGAGAAGTACTCCTACGCGCCGAGTTCTTGCCTCTTCGAAGTATGAGATTAAAAAAAAGTAGAGGTCCAGAGCTTTGATCCGATAGGCTTGAAAATGTGACAAAACATTCTTGATGTAGTAAATTATCAGTTAGTAAAAGTGTTAGACCACAACACAATCTTTTCACAACATTTGGGAATATATGTTGGCATCACAAACTTGAATTTTCACCAGAACACAACGAAATAGCTGGCTGAAAAAACATAACTGATGAGAGAAATAGCAGAAATGAAGACTTGCGAAAAAATTACCGCTCAGATGGGACTCGAATATGTCGCCAGTTTTCCTATCCACGGAAATCGTTTCCCCAATGAAATTATTCTGAATGTGGAAAACAACTTAGAAAAGAATATTGTTAAACAGAACAACCGCACATGTTTAGCTTTGTGCGGTCGCTACGCAGCTGGATTCTTAATTTCGCCCGTTGCCTAATTTGTCTTCCTTTTTTTCAGATAAACACTGATAACAGATCGGCTGAAAAGTTCGTATCATTTCTATGAGAGGGCGCCACTAGAATTAAATCCATACCATTTTCAGTTAGTACCAACCTTCAAAAGATACGTGTATTAATTTGACAGCTGTCTGATTATTAGTTTGTGAGATATTGCATTTTGAGTGAAGCTACTTTTGTTATTGTGAAAAAAAATGGAAAAAAAAGGAATTTCAAACACTACTTTTTGATGAAAAAAAGTGCCGCCGATACCAAAAAATGGCTTGATGAGTGTTATCCAGACTCTGCACCGGGCGAAGCAACAATTCGTAAGTGGTTTGCAAAATTTCGTACTGGTCATATGAGCACCGAAGACGATGAACGCAGTGGACGTCCAAAAGAGGCTGTTACCGATGAAAACGTGAAAAAAATCCACAAAATGATTTTCAATGACCGTAAAGTGAAGTTGATCGAGATAGCTGACACCCTAAAGATATCAAAGGAACGTGTTGGACATATTATTCACGAATATTTGGATATGAGATAACTTTGTGCAAAATGGGTGCCGCGTGAGCTCACAATCAAGACAATGCACCGTGTCACAAGTCGATGAAAACCATGCTGAAATTGAACGAATTGGGCTTCGAATTGCTCCCTCATCCACCGTATTCTCCAGATTTGGCCCCCAGTGACTTTTTCCTGTTCTCAGACCTCAAGAGAATGCTCGGTGGTAAAAAATTAGAAGCAATGAAGAGGTAATCGCTGAAACTGAGGCCTATTTTGAGACAACGGACAAATCGTACTACAAAAATGGTATCGAAAAGTTGGAAGATCGCTGTATCGCCTCTGATGGCAATTATGTTGAATAATAAAAACGAATTTTGGCAAAAAAAATGTGTGTTTCTATTGAACGATACGAACTTTCAGCCGAACTGTTATGTGAGAATTTTGTCGCTGAGTACTGTCCCAGAAAGTACTGACGCAACCAAGAACCGGTGCCATTTCGGAATGGTTCAGAATCTGTCAATTTTAATGGCAGCGTCCTGTTGTTTACACTCTTCTTTAACCACTTGTGCAGTTGTTTATTCGTTTTCATTTGTTTGTTTCGAAATGCGTGGACTTTTAGCAGAAAAACGTTGAAAAATTGTGTACAAATGGTGCACAGAACGCACCACTGTCACTGAGAAAGATAGCAAAAATGGAAGGAGTAAGTGAAAAAGCCATGCGAAATGCAATCAGGAAGTTTGGTGAGGATAACACCTTCGAGGATAAACCGAAAACGGGTCGAAAAAAAGGTCCTGTTAACCCTCAGTTGGATAAACGTATACTGAAGGCGTTCGAGCAAAAGAAGGAGATTTCAGTTCGAGATGTGACCAAAAAAGTGGGCACTTCTTAGTCAAATGTTTTTCGTGCTAAAGGACGTTTGAATCTTCGAACCTATAAGAAGCAGAAACAACCAAAACGTAGTTCGAACAAGAAGCATCGATCAGGCCGAAGGTTCCAAAGCTGTACAATACGATTCTTGCTGGAAATTTGAACTGCATAATCATGGACGACGAAACCTACGTAAAACTCGATCACAAATCCTTACCGGGACCACAGTACTATACGGTGCGAGAAGGGCAAATGTTAAACCAGTCCGAGACATCGATTGAAGTCGAAAAATTTGGTAAGGAAGCTATGGTCTGGCAAGCAATTTGTAGCTGCGGTAAGATTTCGAAACCCTTCATCACCACTGCTTCAATGAACAGCAAAATATTCATCAAAGAATGTTTACAAAAACGACTTCTACCCATGATTCGAAGCCACCAGGATCCTGTTGTCTTCTGGTCAGATCTTGCTTCTTGCCACTACTCGAAATCAACGGTAGAATGGTATACTACCAAAAATGTCACTTTCGTCCCGAAAGACATGAATCCACTAAATTGCCCACTTAGGAAACATTGGAAAAAAGTGTCAAAACTTGTCGCCAAGAAGTCTGTACGGGATTTAATGAGGACCGTTCGCAAGAAGATGCGCCAGCTATTCTACAATGGCTAAGTAGCAAATGTGGAGAACAATATTCTGTTGTTGTAGTCTAATATTATCAGTATATCGAATAAAATTTGAATATCTTACACTTGTGAATTATTTGCAGCGAAATCAAAGTGCGTCCATACTTTCTGGGGCAGTCTTTATGTGGTATTTTATCGCAAAGTATCATTTCTTCTGTTCCATTCATCAGCTTTTTTTTCAAACTTTATACCTCATTGAGTACTATTAGTAGTTACATGAAGTCCCAAACAAACGAAATAACGACGTTTGCTAAATTGACAAAACTTCCCGTACGGATAGGAAAAGTTACAGATTTGAGTACTGTCTCTTCGGCGATTTGTTCGCATATTTTCACTTATACTATTCCATTCGTCAGTCTTTTTCCCCTTAGGTTACTGATCATGATGCTCTCGACGGACAATTGGAGGCTGAATTTCTGCCTTCTGAAGTTGCTCCAGAAGGAAAAATTGGAAAGAATTTATTTGAATTCATTACTCACAATTCGAAGCGCAGAAAGTAACGCGGAAAGCCCGAGCAAGAGTTGGGTGTGATCTGCTAGCATGAAATAGCTATAAATTGAAATAGTTCGGAAACAGTTTTTATAATTTAATAAATTTTCAGCGTCGATACTTTAACTAATCCTTATTCTGCTTTTCTGGAATCGGAAGCTAGATCCAGACAAAATCCAATCGAAATCTACGCGATCATCAGACCGTTTATTGACATTCAGGTTTGTGAAAATCGGTTCAGCCATCTTTGAGAAATCGACATGAGAACCAATTTTTTTTAAAGTCCTAGAGTCGATTTACTTAAAAAAATATGTCGACACTAGATTTTGATGTTAGCTCAAATATTGAACAGGGACTTTTTTAGGTGCTTTACGCTATACGTAATTAGAGATGACGGGAGCGGGTCATATCGCCGAAAGCCATTTCGCCGAAAGTTGTTTCGCCGAATAGGTCATTTCGCCGAAAGTCGTTTCGCCGAAAGGGTCATTTCGCCGAAATGGTCATATCTCATGCATGTTATGTCTTCTGTATAACTGATGTGGCGCAGCCACATAACCGAAGCCAAGATGGAAGCGGCGGCCTCTTGCATACAAACCTGTAACCGCCTCGTTTGTTCGGTCTACTCAAAGCTAGGTTTCTTTGCTTTAGTTAGGTCCGAACGAGCGGTAGCGAGGTCGGACACCACATGAACCAAAACGATGTGGCGTAGCCGCATTAGATATTTTTCATTTTAACTTAACAAACGGAAAATACCACCTACATTTGCCTGATAGATACACCTATGCAATTGCTTTGATGCTTAGTAGCTAATAGTCAACAAGTTTTCTTGGGAACTACAATGGTAGGTCAACAAAAAAGGACGTTAACGCTATCATCTTTCGTTTGTCTTTAATTTAAATCAATTATAATTACGATTTCAAGACGTTTTCAGGATTCGGCGAAATGACCCTTTCGGCGAAATGGCTTTCGGCGAAATGGCATTTGGCGAAGTGACCCATTCGGCGAAATGTCATTCGGAGAAATAACCCTTTCGGCGAAATGGCTTTCGGCGAAACGGCTTTCGGCGAAATGGCTTTCGGCGAAATGACCCTGATCCAGAGATGACCTCCAAATATACACACATTTTGTAATTTCGACGAACTGGTTCGAATGGTATATGACATTTGGCTCTACGTTCAAACGTCGGTTTTCATTAGTGATTGCAGAGCATTTTTTTTTAGGAAAAGCAAGAATCATTACTCCTCAAAGCAATTCTCAACCAAGACCTCCACTCCACTCGCGGCACTCTTCGGAAGTTACTCTATCTGACTACCACTTGCTCCGATTGATGTCACATAGACAAAGCAAAGCCTTGGTATTACATTCCTGTAGTGGAATTTGACCTTCTAACATATTTCAACATACTTCGCCGATTCAGAGTGTACAGAACCATTGCATGGCTAGTGGTACGATTCTACCGTCAGTAAAAATCCTTCCAGGTCGGGACTCGAACATACGACAACTGCCTTGTAAGACCAGCGCCTTGTGCATCGAACCACCAAGCCGGGCGTTAAAATAAGTCTTACGCATTCGAAAAATAGCTAACGAGAATAAGAATTCATTTTCCGATATTCATTTGATAAACCACCACGAAAGGAAATCCCTGCAAATTGGAAAAAATCTCCTCTTTAAAAAGTTGAAGCAGTTTGCTGTCAAAAGCAAGATTCTTCGTACAAAGTGAGTGGCAGCGCCAAATCCGCGCGCCGAAATACAACAAAAAAAAGCCGGAAAACCAAGCAAAAAAAACTCAGAAATCTTCATCCGCCGGAATGCAGTCATTCATTGATGCATTCATAACGAGAACTTCCCACGAGGGCCTCAGCCGCCGTCGCCACTTATAACCTCTCGTCTCGGGATGAATTCCGGCAAAATAAGGATAAAACGAATCAAACGAGTATGCGGTTTGCGACTTTTCGTTCCTTCGAAGTGGGACTCGCCTTTCCTGCACCGATGCCAACCGAAAGAAGTCGGATGTAGAGAGTAGAGTAATCGCATTTTGATTCGCAGAAAAAAAGCACGCATCGTGTACGATGACTAGCGAAAGAAATTAAATATGTTACGTTTTTTATGTTTGTTCCACAATTGGATCACCGGAAGAATTCATCAAAGGGGAGAACGAGCTGCAGATAAATTTCAACAAGCTGCCTCTTCAGCCGACGGACGTACAACAAAAAAAACGAGAGGAGTGCTTTTCCCATTGATGGATTCGACGCCTACCTGCCCACCGTTCCAATTCCAGTTCCCGGTTCCAGTGTCTCTAGTCGTCTGCATGAATGACTCATGACTGTGCGAAAAAATCGAAAAATGTTTTGTCAGAAAGCAGGAATGAAATTTGAGCAACAGGGCCTACTTATTCAAAAGCAATCAACTGACGCTTTGTGATCTAAGTGAGCTGTGCGCGGCCTGTGTGAGGTTTTCCGAACCTCCCTCTGGAATGCTTGGCCTACCGTGATGTGGGATAGGGAAATATAATATTTTAATGCATGTCTTGTTGTTTTGTTTTTGCGTTTAAGGCGTTGGATTTTTCACGCGTTCCCCGTGACGGACCAGAGGAATTTATTTCCACCGTTCGGATGACAGCTCCCATCAAAATACGTGCAAAATGAACGTGATGTGATGGAATCCAGACCTGAAAGACCGATCCATCAGAGAAGACGGAACGGAAAAAGGAAAGAGACTTAGAGTTACTGTTTCTGGGTGTTTGTTTGCATCGCGGTTGTGGCAGGTTGGCCATTTCTTACTTCGAGCACGAAATGGAATTTAGTCAAGCAGTTCCTGGAAATGTTTTTGTTTATGAAATAATTAGCTCTGTAATTGATGAAAGTGACGAGTAGATTATATAGAATTTATTTAGCTCTAGAATGTCAGTAACGAACAAGAAGAAAAATCTAACTTCCAGAGTGTTTCCTTGTTTTCAGCGCTCAGTTTTAAATCAAATCCAATAACCACTATTTTCCATTTAATCACAATTTTATTAGATTCAATCACCGCTTCAAAATTATTTCGAAAGCACTCGTTTCAACTGCCAGATGAGTGTTCTGGATTGACTGGAAACTGGAGCCACTCGAAAAGTTGCATGATTCCACTTCGTCCTCCGCCAGCCAGAATCGTGAGCCAGGAATGGGGGGAAAAATCGAATTATATCCCACTATCACGCATAGTTTCCCTTCGATCCCTGGTCCGGATTTCCCGGTCTGGACCGATGGGACACTGATGATGACTTCGATGGTCAGACCATTCAATTTTAATTGCTCCATGATTGACTGTGGAAACGGGCGTTGTTCGTTGGCCATTTTACGCTCGAACGTAGAGGATGACGCAAGCTTGGTTGTTCGAGTCGTCCAGTGAGTGTGTTTTCCACATTCGTCCCACATTCCGGACATTCGTTTGATCATGTTCAGTTTCATAATTGACATTTTTGTGATCAACAGCAGAACGAGTCCGTGGGACGTGGACGGGCTCCGGGTTCTTCGCGCTTGATTGACTCCGCCCTCTTCAAGTTATGCGTCACAAATTGTGAAACGAATTTGCTCTCGATGATTACGATTACGATTACTGCATAAATTGTTATGGTACTGATTATTATTTTACAAGCGGTACCGCTCAGTGCGATTTCCCCTGCCGCCAATCAGTGCGCCCCGTTTCGGAATCGAAAATCAACCTTCGGGGCAGAGCCGTTGAACGTGTACCGAACTCTGGCAGCAGATCCAGTCCAGTCCAGTGTCGCGATGGCGATGCGATTCCTTTATCGGTCCCCATTTTGTGTTTTAGCAGTGCGGTCTCATCTTTATGCAGCATCATGAGCGAAAAATGCCAATCACCCAAATTTGAATAACAAAAAAATAATGGAAAATTAGCCCAGTCGGAGTGATTTGTTAGGAAGCTTGTTCTGCCGGAGAATAATAATCAAGGGACGAATTCGGTGGTTCGAAGCTTTTAGTTTGACAAAGAATAATTTAATTCAGAAGAGTGAAATGCAGTGGATACCGCGGGCGTTTGGCTTGCTTGGTACAGTATCTCTAGACTAAAACACGCTGTTTTTACCGCCAAACCCAACTGTTCAAAAATCAAACACAAATTTTTCGACATGCACAGACGAACAACCGAAAATAATCTACAATCAAATTAGAGTATCTTACAGTTGATTGCCGATGAATAGGATAACAGTCAAATCCTGCAACTGGTAACTATGCTTGACAGACAAACCAGAAGTTAGAGCCGTCAATAGGCTATTCACAAGCTTCGCAAGTAGGGGGCATGCGGCACCCCTTTTTTCCTTACTCATATAAAAGGTTATGCAATCACTGTGAAAACCTATTTTAGACCGAGGCCGAAAGTCATATACCATTCGATTCAGCTCGATGAACTGAGCAAATGTCTGTGTGTGTGACTGTATGTGTGTATGTATGTGTGTATGTAACAAAAATGTGCACTCGATTTTCTCGGATATGCGTGAACCGATTTTTCACAAACTTAGATTGAAATGAAAGGTCTCTTGGCCCCATAGGTTACTGTTGAATTTTACCCGGATCAGACTTCCGGTTCGGTAGTAACGAGGTAGAATGTGCAAAACAAAATTAAGAAAAAGTGCACTCAATTTTCTTGAAGACCGCTCAACCAATTCTCTTCAACAAAGATTCATATTAAAGGTTTTATAGTCCCATAGATTACTATTGAATTTCATTTGGATCCGACATCCGGTTCGGGAGTTACGGGGTAAAATGTGCAAAACGAACTAAACACGTTTCAGCGATTTTTTCTGAGACCGCTCATCCAATTTTCACCAGCGTAGGTTCAAATGAAAGGTCTTACAACCCCATATAATCCTACCTAACTTCATCCGGATACGACTTCCGGTTCCGGAATTACGAAAAAGATAGGTAAAAAAAATTTCATTTTCAGGGGTGTGTTTTTATACATGTCACGAAAAAAATCCATCATATACATTCAAATAGCGGTATAATTCTTCAGTTGGACAGATTTGGTTAGTTGATGAGTAAATACATTGATTTTGGGTATACCGGATATTCGTTTCAGATTCCGGAAGTGTAAAAAAAAGTGATCGTGTACTTCGAACCGAAATTTTCTCCGATTTCTTAAAAGCGGATGAACCGATTTTCACAAACTTAGATTCAAATGAAAGTTGTTGTAGAGCCATATCAAATTCCTAAATATTATTTGGATCCGACATCTGGTTCAGGCAACATGGGGTAAAACTTGCAAAAAAAATGTTTAAATAAGTGCACTAACTTTTCTCAGAGATTGCTAAAATGATTTTCACAAGCTTAGATTCAGATGAAAGATATTGTAATCCCATACAAAATTCCTGAATTTTGTTTGGATTGGGCTTCCGGTTCCGGAGTTATCGGGTAAAATGTGCAAAATATGAAAATAACAGTTCTAATTTTTCTCAAAGATGACGTGACCGATTTTTACAAACTAAAATTCAAATGAATGGTCTTATGATTCCATACAAAACTTCTGAATTTCATCTGGATCCGACTTTCGGTTTCGGAATTATAGGGTGAGGTGTGTTAAAAATTCTATACCATTACTTAAAGGGGCGACCTACAAGGTACTATCCCAAATCCTTTGCCTTCGTCTATCACCAATAGCTAAGGAATTCGTAGGGCCGTATCAAGCGGGATTTACTGGAGCCCGCGCCACTACGGATCACATATTCGCGATAAGACAAGTACTCCAGAAGTGTCGTAAGTACAACGTACCCACGCATCACCTATTCATTGACTTCAAAGTGGCATACGACACAATCGATCGAGAACAGCTATGGCAGATCATACACGAATTCGGTTTCCCGGACAAACTGACGCGATTGGTCAAAGCAACGATGGATAGAGTGATGTGCTACATCCGAGTATCCGGGACGCTCCCGAGTCCCTTCGAATCTCGGAGAGGGCTGGACTTTCTTGTATCTTGTTCAATACTGCCCCGGAAGGTGTGATTCGAAGAGCGAGGATCGACACGAGTGGCACGATCTTCCGAAAGTCCGTACAACTTTTTGGCTTCGCTGACGATATTGATATTGTGACACGATACCTTGAGAAGATGACGGAAACCTACATCGGACTGAAAGCTGAAGCTAGGCGTATCGGACTGGCCATAAATACGTCGAAAACAAAATACGTGAGAGGAAGAGGCTCTAGAGAAGAAACACTACGCCTCCCACCACGAACATTGATAGACGGTGACGATATCGAGGTGGTTGACGAGTTCGTGTATTTGGGCTCACTGGTGACCGCCGATAATGACACCAGCAGAGAAATTCATAGACGTATTTTGGCAGGGAATCGTGCGTACTTTGGACTCAGAAAAACCCTTCGATCGAGAAAAGTACGCCACCGCACGGAATTGACCATCTACAAAACGCTCATTAGACCAGTTGTTCTCTATGGCCACGAGACCTGGACTATGTTAGCGGAGGACCAACGCGCCCTCAAAGTTTTCGAAAGAAAGGTACTGAGGACCATCTATGGCGGAGTGCAGATGGAAGACGGAACGTGGAGACGGCGTATGAATCACGAATTGCAACAGCTGCTAGGAGAACCACCTATCGTACGGACAGCTAAAATCGGACGTCTACGATGGGCTGGGCATGTCATAAGGATGTCGGACGACAGCCCAGTGAAAATGGTTCTGTGATCTCAGAAGCGTCCGTGCCTTGAGTGGCTGGCGACGAGCAACCATAGACCGAGTTATGTGGAGACGTATTCTTGATACAGCAAAGGACACCCCAGGCCTATAGCTGTTAGGTAAGGTAAGGTAAAGGGACGAAACAAATTACCTTAGAAAAATTCTAAATCGACATCAAAACTGCTCCAATCGGTAGTCATTATCAGTAGATGGCCAAACAAAGCGTTTCCGGTTATTCCTTCAAGAATCTTATTTTGAAGAATACCGCAGTATTGTATATGATAGCATGATTGATATGAGAAAGGCATCATTACAGGCATGATTGATATGAGAAAGGCATCATTACAGGCATGATTGATATGAGAAAGGCATCATTAGGTGGATAAAAACAGATTTTTAGCTTCAATTCTCAAAAATTTTTAAAAATCATTCGGCCATGTTTGAACGTAATAAACCGGAACTTTTGCTTCGATATATGACAATGGATGAAACATGGATTCATCACTTCACTCCGGAACCGAAACGATGGTCATCTGAGTGGACAGTAATTCGTGAACCTCGTCCATAGCACGACAATCAGCTAGAAAAATTATGGCCATGGTATTTTGGGAGGTGCGTGGTGTAATATTTATCGACTATCTTGAGAAAGGAAATACCATTAACAGTGAATATTTTATAGCGTTATTGGAGCGTTTGAAATTGTAAAGAAACGACCACAGGATCAGGGTAATTTCGCCGAAAGTCGTTTCGCCGAAAGCCGTTTTGCCGAAAGTAGTTTCACCGAAAACGTCATTTCGCCGAATGACATTTCGCTGAATGGGCCACTTCGCCGAATGTCATTTCGCCGAAAAGGGCCATTTCGCCGATTCCTGCAATTGTCTTAATATTATAAATGGAATTGATTTAAAATAAACACAAATGAATGATAATACGTTAACGCCCGTTTTGTTTACCTACAATTATACTTCTTGAATGATTATTGATTCTAGCATTCTTGAATAAAGATTGATTCATGAACTTAAGAGCGGAGTTTCCAAGGAAACTTGTTGACTATCAACCACTAAGGTTCAAAGCAATTGCATAGGTGGATCTACCAGGCGAATATATGTGGTATTTTCCGTTTATTAAGTGAAAATGAAAAAATATCTAATGCGGCTACGCCACATCGTTTTGTTTCATGTGCTGTCCGACCTCGTTACGGCTCGTTCGGACCTAACTAAAGCAAGAAACCTAGCTTTGAGTAGACCGCCGTTGTCCCTTTCGGCGGAACGACTTTTGGCGAAATGACCCGCTCCTACGAACGCACCGTGTCACAAGTCACTCAAAACAATGACAAAACTACATTCGAATTTAACTTCGAATTGCTCCCACATCCACCGTATTCGCCAGATTTGGCTCCCAGCGACTACTGGCTGTTCGCAGACCTGAAAAAAATTACTCGCTGGTAAGAAATTTCGCACGAATGAATAGGTTATCACTGAAACGGAGGCCTATTTTGAGGCAGGAGATAAATCGTTCTACAAAAGTGGTATTGAAATATTGGAACGGCACCGGAATGATTGCATTGCTTTTGATGGAGATTACGTTTATGAATAAATTTAATTTTGAACAAAAAAAAAACAAAACCAGTATGATTGTGCCACTTTATAAAGTAACGGACAAATCTCAATAATTTTCTGTTTTAAAATCATTCCGGCTCAAGAAGTACCGTGTTGGTTAATTTAACGACTATTTGAAGTCGTAAAATCGGTCTTAGAAAGTGACATAAAAAATAAAAAATCATTCTCATAAATTTTTCACTGCCGAAATCACTAAAAACCAGGCAACCCCAGCAGAAGATTGGGATCTGCTTATTTTGGTCTCTTGATTGCTTGGTGCCATTCCCGAAACCATGCGAATTCCGTAGTCATGGAAATCATATTCTGGGCAGGCTTTGAATCATCGACGGGGGGCTTCTTATCAATTTCGACACCACTCAAACCGGGGAAACGATGATGTTTGTTTTATTATTGATATTTAGGTGCGTGTGAAGAGAAGAAAAAAAAAACAAACTGTAGACGATGTTCAAACGCGATTCGAACATTTGCGTACCGGCCGGCAGGACGAGGGTTTTATTTCTCTCGCAATTGCAAAAAAAAATGGTTCCTCTTTCACGGTTCGTTAGCAGGCTTTTTCCAGATCGTTATGCTGCGGATTCCGGAGCAAGCGAAAATATTTGACCAGCCAAATCTGGAACGCAGAAGCCATTATTTATAGCCAGCTATAAATTCTTGTTATTTTCTGTTTGTTTGTTTAGCAAATTGCTCTGCTTTAAAAGTTTATCGCCAACCGGAAAGTGGATCAGCCGGTAGCCGGTCGAAGCAGAAGAAGAAGAAGAAGAAGAAGAAAAAGAAAAAGGGCTGAGTCTCGTCGTCCAGAGAGTGTCGGTTATTAAACGTTTTAACACATCCTGAAATCACTTAGAATTAATTACGAACCGCTTGGCACTCGCCCTTCTAACAGAAATTTATGTAATCTCCATGGACATTATCAAATTTATTAGTTTGTTTATTAATCTAACAGTTCGGCTGAAAAGTTCGTATCGTTTAATAGAAACACACATTTTTTTGCCAAAACTCGTTTTTATTATTCAACATAATTGCCATCAGAGGCGATACAGCGATTATAGCGATCTTCCAACTGTTCGATACCATTTTTGTAGTACGATTTGTCCTTTGCCTCAAAATAGGCCTCAGTTTCAGCGATTACCTTTTCATTGCTTCTAAATTTTTTACCAGCGAGCATTCTCTTGAGGTCTGAGAACAGGAAAAAGTCACTGGGGGCCAAATCTGGAGAATACGGTGGATGAGGGAGCAATTCGAAGCCCAATTCGTTCAATTTCAGCATGGTTTTCATCGACTTGTGACACGGTGCATTGTCTTGATGAAACAAAACTTTTTTCTTCTTCAAATAAGGCCGTTTTTTTGAAATTTCGTCTTTCAAACGCTCTAATAACGCTATATAATAGTCAGTCACTGTTGATGGTTTTTCCCTTTTCAAGGTAGTCGATGAAAATTATACCATGCGAATCCCAAAATACAGACGCCATAACCTTACCGGCCGATTGTTGAGTCTCTCCACGCTTTGGGTTCGGTTCATCGCGTGCAGTCCACTCAGCTGACTGTCCATTGGACTCCGGAGTGAAGTGGTGGAGCCATGTTTCGTCCATTGTTATATATCGACGAAAAAAATCGGTTTTATTTCGATATAACAGCTCCAAACACTGCTCAGAATCATCAATTCGTTGTTGTTTTTGATCGATTGTGAGCTCACGCGGCACCCATTTTGCACAAAGCTTTCTCATATCCAAATATTCGTGAATAATATGTCCAACACGTTCCTTTGATATCTTCAGGGTGTCAGCTATCTCGATCAACTTCACTTTACGGTCATTGAAAATCATTTTGTAGATTTTTTTCACGTTTTCATCGGTAACAGCCTCTTTTGGACGTCCACTGCGTTCATCGTCTTCGGTGCTCATATGACCAGTACGAAATTTTGCAAACCACTTACGAATTGTTGCTTCGCCCGGTGCAGAGTCTGGATAACGCTCATCAAGCCATTTTTTGGTATCGGCGGCACTTTTTTTCATCAAAAAGTAGTGTTTCATCAACACACGAAATTCCTTTTTTCCATTTTTTTCACAATAACAAAAGTAGTTTCACTCAAAATGCAATATCTCACAAACTAATAATCAGACAGCTGTCAAATTTATA
This sequence comes from Malaya genurostris, assembly GCF_030247185.1. Classification (NCBI taxonomy): domain Eukaryota; kingdom Metazoa; phylum Arthropoda; class Insecta; order Diptera; family Culicidae; genus Malaya; species Malaya genurostris. The sequence goes on along the minus strand of NC_080570.1, from coordinate 6,724,567 downwards.
CACGTATCTTTTGAAGGTTGGTACTAACTGAAAATGGTATGGATTTAATTCTAGTGGCGCCCTCTCATAGAAACGATACGAACTTTTCAGCCGATCTGTTAGAGAGTTTTTTAGTCAAAACAAGATTTTTCTACTCGAATATTAAATTGAATCTTCCGTTTCAGGTACAAAACAGCATCCGCCTACCGCTGGCCGGCCTGGCACCGCCCCGAGTTCTGATGTGTAGCGCCTCGATGGGTGCCGAAGGTTCCGTCACGTTGCAGTTGCGTGAAGCCGTCCAGGCACCGGATGCCGCCGGAACCGCACTGTCCGATCACGGTGGGCTCACCATCGGCTATCCGGATCCGGAGATGTTAGCCGATATGCTCGGTTCGTTCCAGAGTGCCTCGGCTGCCGGGTTGGTGGAGCAGCAGTCTTCCGCAGTGAGTGGCGGTAGCAATTTTGATCTCATCCAGGACAGCAGCAGTAGCAATTGCAGCAGCCGACAGTCCGGGCTGGACCCGGTCGAGCAGCAGCAGCAACATCAGAACCTTACCGGTACTCTGCTGGGCAAGGCTTCATCACCCACCGGATGTAGTAGCAGTAGTAACACTAGTGGTAGTAAATCAAACGTCAGCTGTAATGTCAATGGGAGTTTGACGCTGAGCGGTGGCAGCATTAAGAGTGAGATGGGTAAGTTTTTTTTTTGCTTTAAAATGGCAGATCTTTGCGACGTAATTGACATTCCCATAAGCGTTCCCATCTATAATAATAACAATAAAACTCAGTAGGCGTAATATTCCCGACTCGCCCCAGTAGTCACTGACCGGCCAGGCTACTATGTTTGCATCGCACTCCAACAGATTGAACCATTGCTCTGAAGAATGCGCAAATATTGGCCAAAAATTCCATTCCTTCTGATTTAGGGATGGTTTGACTTTGCGTCGTCATTAGAAAATGCGAACCCGTATCTCATGTTTCCTCTCTGTCTCTCTCTCTCTTGCTGTGTTTGAATTGAATAGGGGAATGTTTATTCAAATTAAATATTTAAACTATATTTGTCTCTCACTAGGTAGTACTACTGCACGATGTGTTCCACTCTGTCTGTTGGGTTGGGTTGGAACTTCTATGGAATCACGCAGCAAATTTTGTCGGAATTTCGAATTCGAATTTCAGATTGCTTGGTTTTCCCCGTATAACGAAATTTACATGCAGTTTTGCAAGCGTAAAAAAACCGTAAACCGTAAAGATTATTCTGATCTTCAAATCAATTTAATTTCATTTCAATTAAACTTAAAATAGTTTCCCATTCCGGTGAACTCAGCAGCTTGTGAAAGGAATCTCATCAAATTTCCCCCTTTCCACCAAAGAATAACAGTTTCCGTTGCGTAGCGAAGTAGGATCGGATCAAACGAACCGTTTTCGAGTACGGATCAATTGAAATAAGTCAACGTCCTGGAAGCGGTGGAAAACGTGGCCCCTGTGATTGGCAAGTTTTATCCCACCCATTCGCATATCGTTATCTCGCGACGCACCGTAGGTCTTGCTTTGGCTTCACACGTCATCAACATACTAGCTTAGATAGCTTAGCTACCTACTGGTGGGAAACTGGGAAGGATTCACTGAAAGGTTCCGCTTGCCGCCCGCAAAGAAGAAGCAATGTCGGTCGGCATGAATAAATAAGTAAACAACATATCAATGCCACAAACACACACGCACAAGGTGAACTGCTTGAGAAAGTGGCATCATGCCGTCATACCGAACAACAACAGCAGCCGGGGCAGTCATCTGTCAGAGAGAGATAGAGAGAGAGAGAGAGAGAGAGAGAGAGAGAGAGAGAGAGAGAAAGAGAACGGGATAAGAGTTGTGACCTTTAGTTTCTCTAACTACGAGTGAATCCAACCAAAAGTACTCGAGTTTTCCAAAGTTAAAATTTACATAAAGTTAAAATTTACCATAAAAACGTGCTTAATCCACCTAGCAGTGAGATTATACCACTTTTTATCATCCTCATGTGTTGTTTGCATGAATATTCTTCGGTGTTTTAGTTCGCTTTTTAATGATATTCAAGCGGCAATTTAAAGTTCTATTCACTCATGATGCCGAAACTGCAAATCGGATCGAATTTGAATCTAAAAGTGGGACAATCGATTAAACATTCCATGGTATGTCGAAGTAATTTCCACTTCAGAGTTTAGGGTAATTTTAGGTACTTCCAGAGCCGGTATTCAGGAACCAGCATAACCCAAACCGATTCGTATGGCCATATGACGAATGAATTGCAATAGTTTTGCGTCCAACTCTAAAGCTTTTTGGGATTGCCATCTTCTATATCGCTTTGAATTTTAAAAATTCATCATCCTACAATTCCAGAATCGGAAGTCAGAATTGGATAAAAGTCAGACAAATTCACCTGAGTAGTTGTATAGTTTACATTTGTTTCAAAATGTTTGAAAATCAATGTAGACATCTTTGAGGAATCGTAGTGCGAATTAAATTTTTGGGTGCCTTCCGAAACGAAAACTGAATACTGTAATATGAGCCTTTAACACTAAATCTCCTCACACATTCCAGACCATGTAAAATGAATATTCAAGACTAAATCTTTCACACACCCCAGACCACACGCACTTGACAAAATCCCGTAAAAGCACCATTCCACGAAAACCTAGAAACCTACATAAAATAAATACGTTACCTACATGAAGGCAACTAAAATATCAACACTTGCACTTTCCGGTGACCCAGAGAAAGAAACACCGTGGTCATAAAACTCGACTGCAGAAACAAGGAAGCATCAAGTTTCGAATCGTTATGTCATCAAAAAGGCAGAACACACAAAATAAACATAACCGACTGTGTCACTTCCCTCTTCTTGACGTCCCTCATGTCCACAATTGAATACCAACCAGCACGACCTAGAATAACAGTAACTCAGGAGCACACACTAACTCAAACCGACACTCACGAGAATAACCCAACATGCTATCGCCCTCTCCGCTCCGTATCACACCCGCTCACTTTCATCAAGAAGCTTATTTCCTCTCTTACTCACAAAATATACAATGGCCGACACGATACAACGAGTCCCATTGGTTAACCCGATTTACACTGCGCGTTCTAACTCCCCCTCCCAGATTCTCAGTAATCCCAATTGTAAAAACTAATTAGCTAGGCTAGGAGAGCATAGGATATACAAGCTAACGAGCTGATAGAAATAAAGCAATCTGTAATCACAACTTTAATCAGTTTACAATACAACTAAAAATCAAATTAGTTTATTTGGTTATCGACTATCCAAATCTGCTAACCCGATAAATCTGATTAATTTATGTGAAATAGACATTTTTATACCAATCTCCCTGTATCTCCTAAACCAGAAGTCGAATCTGACTGAAAAACAAGATGTTTTATATAATCTTAAAATTTTTCATTTGAATATTAGATGATTCTTAGATTTCATTTGAATCTTAGATCGGTTCAGCCATCTATGAGAAAAATGAGTAACACAGTTTTAATTTCGTTTCACATATCATCCTGTAGTTCCGGAACCGGAGGTCGGAACCAAACATAATGCAGGAACCTTGTTTGGGAGTATACGATTTTTCATATGAATCTGAGTTTGTAGAAAACGGTTGAGTCATCTCCGAAAAAAATTGAGTGAAATTATTTGTCACACACGCATTTACTGATCTCGACGAACTGATTCGAATGGTATATGGGTGTTATGTTCTTCCAGCATTTATTGCTGTAAGTAGTTTAAATCAATATAATTATGGAATTGCTTTCAACTGGAAAATGCTGCCATCATTTGGTTTACATATGCCATATTCGAACAATAATGTTGCCAAAAACGAACCGTGCTAAAATCGGTCCGAGGCAAAATGTCATGAAAAAGGATACTGTACACCGTCTTTTAAAAAATCGTGTTTTACGTTGCTCCCAAGCATTGCCTTGTCTTACAGTCTCCAAACTCCTACTGCTGGAATAGCATTCTGCTTACACAGAATGTCGATATCTCCGTTGAAAATGTACGGATTTTAACAATCTATGGCTTGTAGGATAGCTATTACCGTGCGGAATCTAAGTCTGGAAACATATTCTGTTTTCAAGGTCAAGTGTGACAGATACTGTCAAAAAATTGAAAATTTTGACATAAAACTTCGTATAACTTAAAAAGTAAACATCCGATCTCAAAACCATTCAATAGCATTCAGGGACACCTTTCATTTGCGAGTAGTAAAAAAATATGTCCATGTGTTTTGTTTATCCACGCAAATAACTTTAGTCCGGGGACTCAGGGAGGCGTTGACTCAATCGAATTACGATGACCTAGAATAAATCGTGTTCCGAGGTCACCGTTCCATCGACCAGCCCCGCCTAAATGATTTGTTTGCATTCAATGGATTCAAACATTACAGAAAGACTTTCGATCCCTTGCAATTGGCAAGCAATCGACTTGTATTTAGTTTATGTTCTTCAGTTTTAAAATTAACATTTTCTAATCTTACCAATACTCGAGTTTGCATACAATTTTTCATTTCTTACCGTATCGAAACCTTCCAAATCTTCAGTCTTCTGATCGAGCCAATTACAACCTTGGAACATAGTATGATATTGCACACTTCTGGATATTTTTTCTATAGACGCGCCTGCATAAAACACTAACAGTAAGAATAGATTTATGATTTATGAAAAATACTAATTTATTAATTGTAAGGAGTGCTGTAGACGGTTTACATGACAATCTAAAGTCACATTAAGGGTTTGAATACACTTTAGCAATAGGACGTCAAGACGAAATACTTGACCTATTTGAAAGGTTTTCAATAATAGACACTCTGGGAGGCATGAGATAGGAACTTGTGAGCACTTAGTTATCTTACCTATTGACGACCGGATCCGGGAACAATGCTCCAGTGTACCCAAAATCAATGTATTGGTCATGAACTAATCAAGCCTGTTCAATTGAAGAATTTTATACGGTTAGTTTATTTGTTCGATTTTTCAGCGACATGTTTGAAAACACGCTCTTGAAAATGAAATTGTACTTGTCAGCTGGTGATTCCGGAACCGGAAGTCATATCCGGATGAAATTTGATAAAGTGAACTTGTGGAAATTGGTTGACAGATCTATGAGAAACTACTTGCACTTTTCGTTATTATTTTTTTATTGCACATTTTACTCCATTACTCCGGAACCGGAAGTCGGATCTGGTTGAAATTCTTTAGCCGGCCATGGGACGAATTTGAGTTGAAGAAAATCGGTTATGCCTTAAGTCTACTTAGCGTTACGTTTTTTAGGGGGCTTCACCTTTTCAGATTGTGCGACGAATGACCATAAACGGTTAGAGTCGCTAATAAAAAAAAACAAAAAAAAGCCTTTTCAGATTGCATAGACAACTTTTAGGAAGCGAACCTACACGGGCTCAGACTTTGCACGGCCGTTTCATGGTTCAATTTTCAGTGGTGTTACATTGTAATCAAGCAAGCAAGCACCGAACATCTCAATCGAGAATGTTCTAAGTGGTAAGGGACCTTTGCATTGGTGCTTCAGTTTGAAGTCCCACAAATACAAAAAAGGATCCACATGCCACCATCATGTCCATCCAGTTCATATCGGATTCCCCCCATGTGTCATTTTACCGAACGAGAAACCGTATGTCCGATCGTTGTCAAGGGCGGTTTTTCCGGACGGAAAGGCTAACCAATGAAGGAGCAATCCCTCGGTGAGAGCACAACGGGCTCTCGGAGAACGATAATGGTTGTAATGTTTCAATCAGATAACAGTTTATCGGGGCACAATAAAGTCGCAGGGCTCACACAACCCCCTAGATGGTGTATAATAAAGGGTGATTTTTTAAGAGCTTGAGAACTTTTTTAAACAATAAAACGCATAAAATTTGCAAAATCTCATCGGTTCTTTATTTTAAACGTTAGATTGGTACATGACATTTACTTTTTGAAGATAATTTCATTTAAATGTTGACCGCGGCTGCGTCTTAGGTGGTCCATTCGGAAAGTCCAATTTTGGGCAACTTTTTCGAGCATTTCGGCTGGAATAGCCCGAATTTCTTCGGAAATGTTGTCTTCCAGAGCTGGAATAGTTACTGGCTTATTTCTGTAGACTTTAGACTTGACGTAGCCCCACAAAAAATAGTCTAAAGGCGTCAAATCGCATGATCTTGGTGGCCAACTTACCGGTCCATTTCTTGAGATGAATTGTTCTCCGAAGTTTTCCCTCAAAATGGCCATAGAATCGCGAGCTGTGTGGCATGTAGCGCCATCTTGTTGAAACCACATGTCAACCAAGTTCAGTTCTTCCATTTTTGGCAACAAAAAGTTTGTTAGCATCGAACGATAGCGATCGCCATTCACTGTAACGTTGCGTCCAACAGCATCTTTGAAAAAATACGGTCCAATGATTCCACCAGCGTACAAACCACACCAAACAGTGCATTTTTCGGGATGCATGGGCAGTTCTTGAACGGCTTCTGGTTGCTCTTCACTCCAAATGCGGCAATTTTGCTTATTTACGTAGCCATTCAACCAGAATTATGTAGACCATAAATCGGGCGTAAAGCGCGAAACACATTTCGAACCGAACACTGATTTTGGTAATAAAATTCAATGATTTGCAAGCGTTGCTCGTTAGTAAGTCTATTCATGATGAAATGTCAGAGCATACTGAGCAAATAATAATGCATGAAAATCATAACCTCAAAAAATCTGAGCAAATAATAATGCATGAAAATCATAACCTCAAAAAATCTGAGCAAATACTAATGCATGAAAATCCTAACCTCAAAAAAATCACCTTTTATAATTAAAACTCCGGAGCCCATAAATTTTTTATCGGACTCGAGACTCGAGCACCCCAGAAAAGGCAATATTGATTATTAATTAGAGCCGACCAGGTATGATTAGTCCCTAATTGGAAAATCTGTTCCCTACATGCCGGGGAATTTCCCCATCATTCCCGGGACAGAGGAAAGACTTCAGGTAGTGGCTATTGAAAAGTCCGTATCGGTTACTTTAGCAGCCCGGACACGGGAAACATGGGGAAGGGAAATGTCGTAATTAAAACTTTTAATTATTTCATAGCTCGTTCGATGATTTGTGGGAGCTTCGATAGTCAACTGGCAGACAGAATCAAATGAAGCATACAACTCGAGGTTTGAGATAACCTTTCTAGAGGCATGTGGTCAGCAGCCCCATAACTGCCAACCGAATATTTGAATCCTAATGACTCTCACTTTACTCTCTAAACAGTGATATTTATAAGAAAACACTTTAAAAACACTCAAAATACCTTCAGTCGATAAACAATCTAGTTAATAATACCAGGGTGGCAAGTGACCGGGAAAATCGGGAAAACCGTGAAAAAGTCGGGAATTTGGTTTTACCGGGAAAAACCGGGAAAAAGTCGGGAATTTTAGTGCAAATCCGGGGAAAAATTTCCTAGTCTTAGTCTTAGTAACGATTTTCAGCGTCATGATTTTCACGATACAACAAATGAAAGGATGAAGGCCATTTTGTATTTGAACTAGAAGTTCAGTACAAGTTTTGAAACATCTTATTGTCCCACACATTCAATGGTGCACAACCCATTGAAAATGGAGCCAACACCTCAGCAATTTTAAATCAATAAGAGCTTTCTTAGTTGTCATTAATAACAGCATAATCCATGCTCATAATGAAAAATAAGGATAATTTCAGTCGTTATTCTCTGCAAAGTGTAAGATAGAAGGACTGCCGATAGGACCGTAATAATCGGAAGAAAGAGTAAAGAAAGAGGAACTGCCATTTGTACTTAGGTTTTTTTTAGTGTTTGTCTTCAAATTTCAGAATAAGTTTGCATAATGGTAAAAGTAGGATCAGGTAACATGTTTAATAATTTTTTAAAGAATTTTTAGGAGCCGTGTTTTTAGTTGCCAGCCAATGATCTCCCTAATTTCACCAAAATTTGTCTCAGTAATGTCAAAATGAGACAATACTTGTTTAGTAATCTTGGTATTGATTTCAATAGGATTCGCTAAATCGACAAAGCTGTCGACTTTCATTTTATCCACCGTTTGCAAGGAATATTTGATTTCCTGCTTTAACAGCTGAAATTGGTTTTTCAGAGTTCGTAAGAGCTTGTTCAGTGTCGATGATAGGAGAGTCAAATTTAGATCATCTCAGTCACTAGAGGCATAGATTGTTGTTGTTTTTCCAGAGTGACAAGCGTACATTTTAAGAATTCTAGAAGGATTTTGTTCTCTCGCCAGAACCCAACTCTGAAAGAATGTCGTATATGTTTATAGCAATGGCCTTTCGTCCTCATGTGCACCTCGTGCACTGCACAACTGGCCAAATAGGCTCTGTGAGAACTTGTATGCACACATTCAGGAGAGGCTTCCGTGGCTTATGCTTATGGCAGTTGAAAAAAAATTGCTGTCTCAGTTGCAACGTCGAAACGGTTCTGATATCATACCATATAAGCAGTGCACAACCCGTAAATTTTGTCATGAGACGCCACTGGTTGTTAGAAGTAATCGGGTTTGAGGAAGGAGTGTTGTGCTTTAGTTCATTCATTTTTAATTTTTAACCGTATACTATACCAGGCTAAAAAAGTATTGGAATATACTAGAGATGGTCAGTCCGCGTACGGTCCAAAAGTTCCTAGTTTTCCTCGAAGATTGAGTGTACTGGAGTTCTTTATTAAAGAACGTTAGCTCTCTATTCTTCTCAATACAATAGTCTTTCGAAACGTTTGCTAGTTTGAGGAATCTAGTAGAAGTTCGTGAACTATGAAAATGTATACAAAAGAGAATGATTATGGGTAGAACACATGCAAAAAGACTTTATTATTATTGAATCTGTTTACTACAAAATTTAATTTATAGCTCTCATATTTTCGAAGAAACATACAAAGTTTCAGAAGAACGAAAGAACGGTTCAATAGAACTAATTCTTTCGGTACAACTATCAAGTTTTCAACAGTTCTTTGAAATGAACGGTTTTGCCCATTTCTAGAATACACTCCTAACTTGCACAAGTTTTAAGAAGGACTGATTTTCCAGAAAGCCTTTAAAAGACTGATTCGGTGGTAGTCTTGAAAAAGATTGAATAGTTCGAAAAATTATGATTTTATTTTAATTGTAGGACTTTAAATTTAATTTTTCATCATTAGGCTTTCAAATAACTGATGATATTTCTGGAAAACTACAAAACACCACCAATAATCGTCGAATATGATGTGAAAGCTGCGTGTTGATTTTTCAAGAAAATTGCAATAATTTTGATGCTTCATTCCTTCGTGAAATGCAAGACTGATCACTTTCATCACCGTTGGCCAGATATGTTTCTTGTTTTCATCCTATTGTTACATCGAAGTTACTGGCGAAGTAAAATACAGAATAAAGATGGAATACATTGGGCTGGATGGTACTGTTAGTTCAGAAGATAAACGTTTGGACAAACTGTGGATGAGAGTTTTAATCGTAGTTCCAAGGAGATACCCAAAAATACTTATTTCTCAACTCTCGATGTTTTTTTGGACATGTAAAAAAACCGGGAATTTTTTGTCTCGCGCATCGGGAAAACCAGGAAAAAACCGGGAAATTGAAATAGCTAATTCACTTGCCACCCTGTAATACTGAATAATTATTCGAAATATATTTTTTGCGACCGTGCGTAGCGTTTAAGTACGGACGTTTTCTGCCTTTCTCTATAGAAAGGAAATAGAATTGCTGGAAAAATTAACTGTTGATCGGAACACCGGAAACCCCATTCGACTCAACTCGACGAGATCGGACATTTGTGTGTGTTCGAGTGCAACTTTCAAAGATTTTTCTCGGAGATGACAGAATCGATTTTTATAAACTTGTATCAAAACTCATTTTGGGTTGTGAATCAGATGTTAGAAGAAGATTGAATAAGTGGCGTAACCGCCAAAACGCTTCTCCTTTCTCTCCGCTGAATTTTCTCGACGATAGTGAAACCAATTCATACAAGCTTCGGCTCGTTTTGAAGCTAATCTGAAGATGAGTTTTACGTTCGAAGAATACATGGTATAATGGTATAAGTGACGTAACCGACAAAACGCATTCTTCCCTCCATTTTGCTCGGAGATGACTGAATAGATTTATACAGTCCTAGGCTCGTTTCAAAGCTTCTATTGGATTACTGATCAAATTCGAAGATTAAACTTCTGATACTTCCGTTTCCAGAGATATAATAAATGGATGCCATTTATGGTTCTGAAGATATTATGGTATAAGTGACGTAAACGAAAAAACGTGTCTTGTTTTAACCATTTAATTTTCTTAGAATTGGCTTAGCTGTTTTTAACAAGTCTATGCTCATTTGAAAGCTCCTATTGAATTTTGGACCAATTTCGAAGATCAAATGGATGTCACTTCTGGTTCCGGAGATATAATGGTATAAGTGACGTAACCGATGGAACGCGTAGTTTCTTCACCGCTACTATTGAATTGTGGATCGAGTTAGGAGATCAAATGACTGTTTCTTCTGATTTCGTGACGTAACCGACAAATCCCCGTGTTTTTCCATGCATCATAATTTCTCGGAGATGATAGAATCAAGTTCGAAACTCGTTTGAAAGTCGTGGATATAATCTTACAAATGTTTTAACGAGACTATTTGAATCGCAAGAGAAGGGAGAAAATATCACACCACTAGGTGGATTAAGAAAGGTTTTTCCGATTCGCACGTATTTTGCAGAATGTTGGAGAATACAAAACACAAGAAGTACAATGCCTCTTCCACAGCTCTACGATCAACACCGAAAAATCTATATAGCTCCTTCGAAGTTAGAAATCCTTTGAGTTTTATTGATAATGGTTCCGTTATTTTCCGTGGCGTATTTTCGCATGGCATCCTCGAACGCTATATTATATAACAAACTAGAGAGTGCATTACACTGCTTCAATCCATTTATAGTCAAAAATGTACCTGAATTCTCTCTCCATAAATTTCAATATAAAGAACATAGACAGAATCGGTCTAATAAGTAAAGCTTGCTTCATTTAGAGTTGGAACAAACTTTTGCTCATATTGTGGCACTCCTGGTGGACGGATTTGGAAGTTCTTGGGGACCACGTGTCGGGAATTTTGTCAGTTTCACGTATGATTTTTGACATTCCGCAAATCGACTGTACTTTGTAAACAATACACATGGAAGCCGAAAGAAGGGAACTGGAATTGCCCAGAAATACCGTTTGGCGCGTTATCAAACGGTATAAGGAAACATTGTCGACGATTCGGAAGCCTCAAGCCAATCGTCGGAGTGGAACTGTCGACCGGAAACTGCGTGATAAAATTTTGAAAGCGATTCAGAGGTATCCTAATCTGTCGGACCGTGATTTGGCCAGAAAATTCGGTGCTTTCCATAGTAACGTGAGGAGAACTCGACTCCGGGAAGGAATCAAGAGGTATCGAGCTAGCAAACAGCCAAATCGGACCATAAAACAGAATAGTGTGGTCAAAATTCGTGCTCGGAAACTATATGACCAAGGTGCTGACCAAGTTCGACGGATGTCTTCCGATGGACGATGAAACCTATGTCAAGGCTGACTTCGGGCAAATCCCAGGTCAAAAGTTTTACTTGGCAACGGCTCGGGGGAATGTTCCAGCCAAATTTAAATTTGTTTTTGCTGACAAATTTGCAAGATATTTTATGATTTGGCAGGGCATTTGCAGTTGTGGCAAAAAAACGAAGGTTTTCGTTACAAATAAGACAATGACATCGGAACTACACCAAAAAGAGTGTCTCCAAACATGAATTTTTCTGTTCATTCGATCCCTCGACCATCCCGTAATGTTTTGGCCAGATTTGGCAAGCTGTCATTACAGCAAAGTCGTTCAAGAGTGGTATGCAGCGGAAGGGGTCCAGTTTATTCCGAGAAACCTTAACCCACCCAACTGCCCCCAGTTCTGCCTTATTGAGAAATACTGGGCAATCATGAAGAGGAGATTCAAGGCAAAGGGAAAGGCTGTCAAAGACATCAATCAGATGACGACCTGGTGGAATTAAGATAGCTAAAACGATGGACGAAGAAGGTGTGCGCCGCCTAATGAGTCGTGTTACAGGAAAAATTCGAGAATTCCTTCGAAAACGTGACGAATAATTTTATCCGTATTTTTTCTTAAAAGTATGAAGAAAACGCTACATTTGTATAAAAAAGGATCTTGAATTCAATAATAAATAACTGAAATACAGGCAATTGTCTTTGTTCCAATTCTATCTGAAGCAAGCTTTATGGTCGGAAAACTTTGTCCCTTTACAAAGTTTTCTACAGTTCTTTGCGTTTCACTGAATCGTAAGCTGCTTCAAATCAAGTAATCGACAATGAAAAAAGTTTGTCAACGTATTATCTTTCGACAGATTCTACATTCAAGTCGCTTATTTCTCCGGTGAATGGCCCTTGAGGTTGCAGCTGTTAATTCAAAGGATTTTTTTTAACGAGTGCATATCAGACCATTTAATAGTCCGCGACTATTCTCTATTAATCTTTGCGATCACGATATGAAGTGCTTTTTACAACCGATCACTTTCGACTTTTAGAAGTTCGGCTCTTATCCATCCGTCCCTGCACAGCGGTGCTTCCTTATTCAAGCTGTCAAAAAACGCTTCGTGTTTTATCTAGCTTGGATTATTCATGGTTTGTCTATCTTAGACTATTATATTGACCGGTAATATCAGGTGTACAACTTTGCTTCCGCAGTTTTTTTTTTCAAAGTTAAAAGTTTCATTGCGAAAAAGTGCTTACAGATGTATTTTTCAAAGTATTGTCCGACGCTAACGACAACTTTCTCCCATCTTTCCGGCAATTTTCGGATCCCGGCTCGAGAAAAGGAGTCCTCTCTGTTGACGCTATCCATGAAGCAATCCATTTTTCCAACTATTCGAAGGATTGAAAATGTTGATCTGCCAGGCCGTGTGCCATCGAACGGAATAGATGGAAGTCAGAAGGAGCAACATCTGGGGAATACGGCGGGTGGGGCAAGACTTCCCATTTCAGCGTTTACAGGTTTTTTTGACCACTTTTGCGACGTGAGGCCGAGCATTGTCGTGTTGAAGGATGACTTTGTCATGTCGCTCTTGATATTGTGGCCGCTTTTCTTTTAGCGCTTTTAAGAGCTCGTTCTTTCACTCGGTTTTAAGAGCTCGTAGTAAATCACACCGAGCTGATCCCACCAAATACAAATCATAACCTTGGCGCCGTAAATATTCGGTTTTGCCTTCGACGAAGTAGCATGCCCGGGCTTTCCCCATGATTTTCTGCGTTTAGGATTATCGTATCGAACCTTACGATTTTGTCTTTGAAGCAGTTGCTCACATACAAATAGACGGCGCTCGATGTCCCTCGGTTTCAACTCGTACGGCATCCAGTTTCCTTCTTTCTGAATCATACCCAGGGCCTTGAGACGTTTTGAAATGGCTTGCTGACTCACTCCCAACGATTCGGCAAGCTCTTCTTGGGTTTGGCACGAATCTTCATCAAGCAATGCTTCTAGTTGTTCATCTTTGAAGGTTTTTTCTCTTCCACCACCATGTTTGTCTTCGACATCGAAATCACAATTTTTAAAACGTTGAAACCACTCCCGACACGTTCTTTCACTCAGAGCAGCATCACCGAAAGTTTCTGAGAGAATTCGATGCGGTTCAGCTGCATTTTTTTCGAATTGTAACGGAAAAGTAAAACTTCCCGCAAATGGCGAGAATTGGGCACATAAACAGACATTTTCGAGCGTGAATAATACGATATATTTATTTTACTGGTCAACTAATCAACTCACACTCTAACTTCATATTCTTGAAGGTTACAAAGAGAGGCTCGCCAATAGAGTGAAATTTTGAACTGCTGAGTTGCACCCGTGGTTTAGGTATGACCTGCTAACGCACTGATTAGTTGAAGACGAAACATACGAAAAATTGAAAAAGGAAGTTATTCGAACTCCATCACACACGCCCGACCCAACGCTACCCTGAAACTTCACTTCCAACATAAGTATCGATCCTTCAAGTCTGCTGCTAATTTGAAAGGAAAAAGAGAGCGGATAATGTCAGAGACATAACTAAACTTACTTGAATACCAATGAAACTGATACACTTCAGCAAGTTTTTCGAACGTCGATAATCGTTGTGATTCAAGAATCACAAAATCTCCAAAAAGCACAGTTTTGCTTTGTTTATGTTAAATGTGCAGATGGCTAAATGTGTCGTTTGAGCATATGGCGACCAGTTCGGAAATCCATGCTTTGAAATAAGGACCTAGGGAAGTGTCGTTAGAATGGCATTCTTCACACATTCTAATCCCGTAGGTTTTTAATGTTTAGAAACTTAATTAAGAAATTACGTACAGTTTCTAGTTTTTTTTTCTTTGTACAGTTAATTCAAATGAGTACCATCATAACAGAATATAATGGTGAGACGACAACAATTTGGAAATTCCGGACAAAAGCTCTATGTTATTGTTAGGGCCCTTAAAAGGGCCTATATTGATAATTAGTTGTAGAGCCGTGTGGCACATTTGTGTTGCAGTCGGCATGAATAGCTCAAACAAGTGTGTAAATAACAAAATGTCTCACGTAGATTCGTCGGAAGAACATCAAAATGCATGGATTTACTTCAAAATCCGTAGATCTGGCAACACTGGTTGTCATCATCGGAAACGATAGAGAAAGAAGATTTTTTAAAAAATTTTCCGGATCCTTTTTCAACTGGATACATTTTCTGGGGTACACAAATGAGTCCAGTTTAGCTTCGAATCGAATGAAATGTTCGGCTTGTTCGATCTCGAAAAGAATGCAGAGTTTAGTCATGTTAATTACAATACAACGTTCGTTAACCAACAATATCTCGAACAACGGGTCTCGAATCCACCTCCCCCCCCGTCCAAACAAAGTATCGAGCATTGATTTAACGATGAATAAACATGCTACCGGAATCTGTGCGAACAATGACTGCACGTAGTTCGTTCGTATTCAGGAAGTCGAAAAAAGAAAACACGTCCCAATCGATGGCCGGTCCACAATTCCGACCGAAGAGCAACAGTTTCCGGATTCACCGTGGGAATCCTTCTATTGCAAACAAAATAGTATAGCACGGATTTCACCATTTAGAATAAAAGCATCCATATTCCGAATTGGGCGGAACTCGAGGGGTGGTCCAAGGAGCGCTTGGAAACAATACAATTCGATCGTAAATATATTACTAGCCAACGTAGCGAATCGAGAATGGAAATTTTCTAAGTCCGCTTCAGCTCGGCTTTGGCTTTGGTCTGAATAAAGGGTTGTGTGTCGGGTAGAACCCAGTCAGATCAGTATAAACTATTGCATTTTATCCCGGTGATAGTTTTGTGGCGAGAGCACACTTACACACACACACACACACACACACACACACACACACTTCCCAACGGCACTTTACCACCCAAGCTCTGGAGCTTTGTGGTGTGGTGCTGCGACTAGAAGCTACAAAACAGAGCCAGTTGCAATCCAGAAAATTGCCAACATGCCATTGCCTTCTGTAGTGGCGCACTGGCAATGGATATGCAGCTCATTTGTGATTGGCGGAGTCCTCAGCCGAGTCGAAACTTCGAATGACGATGGGGCACCGGTCGTCGGAAAAAGGTGCAATCTGTGCAGGATGATGCTACTACCTGTTCCATTTGCAGCCACTGAACTATGGGAACAAGTCGTTAGTAGCATTCGGATTGAGACTAATGCCGACAGGTTTTTTTTTTGCTATCCCGGTTCTGAAGCATGCAATTGTTTGATAATTAAATCGTGCTAGTTTTAAAAATATGAGCAAGGAAAGCATGCAAACAGGATCGGATCCCAGGATGGTAAAGTCGTTTTATGCGCAATCTGTCTGAGTTCGATTTGTAACGTTTGCAAAAAGGATCTGAAAATTAGTTCTATATTGGAAATAGAACGTTTCAAATTTGATTCAATTCACTTCAATCAAATTACCCAAACAGTTCACCCTTGTGTCTCGTGTGATACAGTCATATAGCCACTTCCAGTCGGGACGACAATAGTAAAGTATAACTGGCGATCTATTCCCAGTTCGACATGTAAAAATTCAATTGAAAATTGTAGTCATTTTAAAATACAAAATTTAAACTTCCAGTTCATGAGACTGTAAATTTTTAAAAATCATATTTTAACGCAGAAAACAACAGACCGAAAAACACACCGAAAGGATGGGTTGGAAACAAAAAATGAAACATTCTCACAGAAAAGACGTAAATAGTTTCGAGCCGTGTATATGTTTGTTGAGCACAAGCCTCTAGATGGGCTAATCTAAAAATTTCATGACAATCTATCCACTAGTGTTTGAATAACAGCTGATCGTGTCAGACGAGTACTAGTTTTCATCAAGCTAACAGTTCGGCTGAAAAGTTCGTATCGTTTAATAGAAACACACATTTTTTTGCCAAAATTCGTTTTTATTATTCAACATAATTGCCATCAGAGGCGATACAGCGATTTTAGCGACCTTCCATCTTTTCGATACCTTTTTTGTAGTACGATTTGTCCTTTGCCTCAAAACAGGCCTCAGTTTCAGCGATTACCTCTTCATTGCTTCTAAATTTTTGTACCAGCAAGCATTCTCTTGAGGTCTGAGAACAGGAAAAAGTCACTGGGAGCCAAATCTGAAGAATATGGTGGATGAGGGAGCAATTCGAAGCCCAATTCGTTCAATTTCAGCATGGTTTTTATCGACTTGTGACACGGTGCATTGTCTTGATGAAACAAAACTTTTTTCTTCTTCAAATGAGGCCGTTTTTTTTAAATTTCGTCCTTCAAACGCTTTAATAACGCTATATAATAGTCACTGTTGATGGTTTTTCCCTTTTCAAGGTAGTCGATGAAAATTATACCATGCGAATCCCAAAATACAGACGCCATAACCTTACCGGCCGATTGTTGAGTCTTTCCACGCTTTGGGTTCGGTTCATCGAGTGCAGTCCACTCAGCTGACTGCCGGAGTGAAGTGATGGAGCCATGTTTCGTCCATTGTTATATATCGACAAAAAAAATCGGTTTTATTTCGATATAACAGCTCCAAACACTGCTCAGAATCATCAATTCGTTGTTGTTTTTGATCGATTGTGAGCTCACGCGGCACCCATTTTGCACAAAGCTTTCTCATATCCAAATATTCGTGAATAATATGTCCAACACGTTCCTTTGATATCTTTAGGGTGTCAGCTATCTCGATCAACTTCACTTTACGGTCATTGAAAATCATTTTGTGGATTTTTTTCACGTTTTCATCGGTAACAGCCTCTTTTGGACGTCCACTGCGTTCATCGTCTTCGGTGCTCATATGACCAGTACGAAATTTTGCAAACCACTTACGAATTGTTGCTTCGCCCGGTGCAGAGTCTGGATAACACTCATCAAGCCATTTTTTGGTTTCGGTGGCACTTTTTTTCATCAAAAAGTACTGTTTCATCAACACACGAAATTCCTTTTTTTCCATTTTTTTTTCACAATAACAAAAGTAGCTTCACTCAAAATGCAATATCTCACAAACGAATAATCATTCAGCTGTCAAATTTATACACGTATCTTTTAAAGGTTGGTACTAACTGAAAATGGTATGGATTTGATTCTAGTGGCGCCCTCTCATAGAAACGATACGTACTTTTCAGCCGATCTGTTATGGGTAAAGACGAGTTTCGTGTCCTGAACATAAACGGTGAAATTGAATGATTTGTGGTACAGATTGGTTCATCATCCCCCGTATTCTCCAGACCTGGCCCTCAGCGACTACTGTTCTATTTCCAAACCTAAAACACGTTTCTCCAGGGAGAGAAATTTTCGTCGAATGCTGAGGTCATTGCAAAAACGGAAAGCCTTGACCAATCATTTTTTTCTCTCTAGATGGAGATTATACTGAAGAATAAAAAAGTTTTCACGGTAAAAAATCGACGTTTTCTTTGTTAGGCCCGGGACTTCTCATTCGGTAATGGTAACCGATTTTTTTTTGGTCTGAATCCGAATTTCCAGTCGGGTTCAAATTCCTCAAAAAATTCGATCAGCTCAATATGAAAATTTTTAAAAATCTGAACCCAAACCCGAAATTTTATTTTCAAATATGATATACGATACTCTTGAATTCAAATTGACTCATTTGGTATCGATTTAAAGAAGAACTTTTTGGTTTTTCTTAAATTTAACCCAAAATACAGAGATGTATAACGAATCTCCATTGATGTCAAGTGTTGCCAAATTCGACGTACAGTTGCTAGAAAAGCATTTGCCTTTTTTGATGAATGAAAACAGTGCAATAAATTCATCTGAGTGATAAAATGAATGCACTATATGTGTACTTCTTTGCCTGCACGAATCAGAAGCAGTCAGATTCGCAATCGTGAATAATAATGTACATTAGGATACCGATATTTTAGGGTCATCTCTAATTTCATTACGCGATAGTGCTCAAAAGTTCTAGCACCTCAAAAAGTCCCTATGAAAAATTACATGAAATTTCCGTAATGGAATTTTTTTACGACAAAAGTCTTGAAATTGCAGATTTAGTGCCATTTCGAAAAAAATTTTTTGAAAAAATCGACTTTCTGTGACTTTGAAAATAATAATCGTTCAAATTTTTTCGATGCCGAATCTCGACCTTAGGAATTTTAAGATTCCTGAAATTGAATTTTTTTGTTGATGCTAAATGTCTCAGAATTACATGAAACATCAAGATTTAAGATTTCTGAAATCAAAAATAAAAATTATGCCAAATGTCGTAGAATTGCATGAAACATTTCATGCAATTCTAAGACATTCTACATAAATCATTCGATTTCGGAAATCTCAAATCCCAAGGTCGATTTAAAAAAAAATTTCAACAAAACAATTCCCCAATGCACGGAATAGTGTACGCAATTTGGTATAAGCGCTAAACTAAGCGTATTCCTTCTTATGTGGTATTTGGTCAAGTTACACCGTTTCCATGTAAATCACTACTCATCTACGAAATCAACTGGAACATATCGATTACTCAGCAATAAAAAGTGTATGAAATATCTTTCACGTAGTCTTCTTAGGTTCAATTCTCAACCCCGCAGATAAGGTCAGAGAGTTCTGGCTAAAGCATCTATATCTGAAATGTGAAAAAATGTATGGAAGAGAGTAATTTTCGAAATCAACTGGAACATATCGATTACTCAGCAATAAAAAGTGTATGAAATATCTTTCACGTAGTCTTCTTAGGTTCAATTCTCAACCCCGCAGATAAGGTCAGAGAGTTCTGGCTAAAGCATCTATATCTGAAATGTGAATAAAATGTATGGAAGAGAGTAATTTTCGTTCTAAGACATTCCACATAAAAAAAATCGATTTCGGAAATCTCAAATCCCAAGGTCGATTTTTCAACAAAAAAAATGTCAGAATTTTTTTCTAGACAACACTAAATCCTGACGTTTCAAACCATTCGAAGACTTTTGGCATAAAAAAATTCTTTTTCGGGAATTTCATGACCTCAAGATCGAAAGTTTTCAAACTTTGACCGACGGATGACACCCCGTATCTATATTCGATTTAGCTCAATTTTTTTTGCATAAGGACTTTTTTGATGTACTTAAACTATTAAGCACTAGTGCTTAGTTCTATAACAAAATTCTAGTATGCGGGAAGAATTGTGCAATGAAAATACGAGTGCATGGTCGTCTCCCGAAGAAAAAGATGTTTTTGCGAAAGGAAAGATTTTTTACTTTACAATACAGTTCTGTAGATATTTTTCCGATGTACGAAATGGTGTACGCAATTTGGCATAAGCGCTAAACTAAGCCCATTCCTTCTTACGTGGTCTTCGGTCAAGTTACAAGGTTGACAGCTCATCTACGAAATCAACTGGGTAATATCAATTAGTTTTCAAAGGTTCACTTCTCAACCTCGCACATAAGGTCACAGCTGGCTAAAACGGGTCATTTCGACGAAAGCCATTTCGCCGAGAGTTGTTTCGCCGTTAGGTCCGAACGAGCGGTAGCGAGGTTGGACAGCACACGAATCAAAACGATGTGGCGAAGCCGCATTAGATTTTTTTTTCATTTGCACTCAGTAAACGGAAAATACCACATACACTTGTTTGGTAGATACACCTATGCAATTGCTTTGATGCTTAGTAGCTCAGTCAACAAGTTTTCTAGGGAACTCCGTTGTGATGTTCGTGAATCAATCTTTATTCCAGAAGTACAATTGTAGGTGAACAAAAGGAGCGTTAATGCTATCATCTTTCATTTGTGTTTATTTTAAACCAATTCCAATTACGATATTAGAACAATTGCAGGATTCGGTGAAATGACCCTTTCGGCGAAATGGCTTTCGGTGAAATGGCATTCGACGAAATGACCCTTTCGGTGAAACAGTTTTCGGCGAAATTACCCTGATCCAGGTTATGCAATCACTGTGAAAACCGACTTTTGAATCGAGGCCCGGGGGACCGAGTGTCACATACCATTCGACTCAATTCCTCGAGTACGCAAAATGTCTGTGTGTGTGTGTTTACACATTTTTGTCGTGAATACGACTTACTTTACTATGGGGTGCCTTTTCAAAATTTACCCTCTGAGAGAGTGATAAGTTTTTGATCGTGAATATCTCTTGTTGTATCTAACGAATCAACATAATTTTTGCTACATGCCATCGGAAATATGATCACAATTTTTGTGATAAAATTTTCAATTGTGTGACATAATCTCAAATAATTCAAAATTAAACTTTCAATTGTGTTACATAATCTCAAATAATTCAAAATTAAACTTTTCTGAAATGTTTGGTATAAACGAGTATCAAAGAGGATAATTCATAAGGCGCGTTTGCCTTTCTCGTATTTTTAAAGCTCATAACTCAGTGATCTGTGAAAGGACTAAATAATCTAAATACCAAAAGAATCGAAATTTTTCAACATAAACGTGTATAGCAACATTATTGAAGTTTTTCAATAGTACACTATTGAAAAACCTGTTTCATTTGCCCCATGACAACACCATCCAATCAGAACGCGTTCTGAGGAAGAGAACAAAATATCTGCTGCTGTACAATAAATCGTCCGAGAAAAATGTTCCGAACAGTGCTTAATATCGTAGTGAGTTCCACAATTTGGTCCTTCTGAAAGGCAGGAATGAATCCCGTACAGCATCCTGATAGTTTCTTTCAATGAAATGCAAATCCGAAATGAAATAATCGACATTGAAATTCTATAGCCGTTAGGACCGCCCATTAGTGAAAACGCTACAAACGAAATCACGTAAAAAGAAACCTCTTAACAAAAATTGGATCAGTTTGGATTCTATCGCCACTGCGAGCAGATGTATTGTGTGTCGTTTGCAAAACTATTTTCGCTTCCGATAAGAGCGATTACGTCACAGCTGCTAGTCGTTTGCATTGGTGCAAAAAAAAACGAAAAGAGAACAACACTAGGGAGCATCACACAAAATCAGCCGTTCTAATGGCTCTAAAAGTTTTCTGAAAAACTATTAGGATTTCTTCTTCGCAAATCGAAGGTAAAAAACCTCAGTGTAGTGCAATTCTAGAACAGTTTGGTTAGATTTGTGCACTTTTCGCTGTGTGTGGAACATGGCAGTTGTTTTCGTATTCACGACATCCAGTTATGTCTCTGACATTACCCACCCGCCTTTTTTTGCATTCACTTTTCTCAGAGATGGCTGAACCGCTTTTTTCAAACTTAGATTCAAATGAAAGGTCTTGTAACCCCATGCAAAGTTCCTAAATTTTATTCAAATCCGACTGTCGGTTCCGGAATTAGAGGATGATATGTGCAAAATAATGAAAAAAGGCGCACTAACTTTTCTCAGAGATGGCTGAACCGATTCGCACAAACTTAGATTCGAATGAAAGGTATAAATATCTTATACAAAGTTCCTGAATTTCATTTGGATCCAACTTCCGGTTCTGGAATTACAGGGTGATTAGTGTAAAAATTCAATATCTCATTATTTCATCGCTTTTCTCAGAGATAACGTGGCCAATTTAATCAATATTAGGTCTCAGTGGAAGTGGAAGTGCTCATATTCCTATACAAAACTCTAAAATTTCATCTGGATGCGACTTCCGGTTCCGGAATTATAATGTAAAGTGTGTTGAAAATTTGATACTCTCACTTAAAGTGGCGAAACAAAACACATAGAAAAAAAATTCTAAACTGATCTCGTAACTATTCCAATCGGTAGCAATTATCAGTGAGCATATGTAATAAACCTATTCTGGCTATCCTGATTTACGATTCCGGAAAACAGGCTTTTCGTCTTTTTTATTGCTCGGAATGTTGTTGCCTTGTTTCACATTGGTACTTTTAACTTGAATCCATGACAACAGTAATACACTCACTGTTGTCAATTCTCATCTCAGAAGTACTAGGACAACTTGAAGCCGATGTAGAAAAATTCTTATTACCTTTCAGAGTCGATACATTTTTGTGCAATTTCATGAAATGGTTGTAGTATCAAGCAGGATGTCAATTGTCATATAGCCCGCAGATTTTCTTAGGTTACTAGCAATTTGCATGGAAGCTTTTCATCCTTACAAGAGACCAGGTATGAAGGAATCGAACATTTATTTGGTTTGTACAATATGTACTGTTTTCGTTTCGATTTCTTCGCGTTTCGCTTTCTGCTCATCAGTGCTTTAAGCAGTTTTAATTGAACTGCCATCTTCGCCAGTGTTGATATCGTTCAAAAAGAGTATAAATATTATTGGTCCTAAGTGATTGCTTGAGGTAGTTCAAAGCAAATGTCGAAACATTCCCTATCTTCATAGATGATTTTAGTTTGTTAGCTTTAATTTTTTTTATTAAAGCAAGCGAAAGCACACGCAAATCGAGAAAGAGAAATGGAAATATTTTTTTCACCGACCAGTATTTATTAAATCTATACCTAATCTCTCATATATGTCAAACTCATAACTTGTCGTTAGAGTCAACCAACAGAGCAAACATCGGGAGCTAGAGAAGGAAGAGGGAGAAAAAAAAATAAACGTCGTCCTTTGAATTGAATCCCTCTGCCCAAGTCCCAACACATTACGCCAGGCTGTTGATACAAGCTAACGAGGAACCAGTCCCGTCGGTTCCGGGTCCGTTTGTGGTCCAAGATAAAATATACTGATATGCAGAATTATTTCAATAAATTTATGTTACACTGCGAGCCCAACTTCTGGGTGGTGCGGCGGTGCTAAGCAAACTGCTAGGGCTAGGCCGAGTAACGTTCAAATCTGATAGAGAGCAGCCACAGCATCCGTGCCATGGTGACCAACCGAGCGACCGAACGACCGAGTGCAGGATCCAAGTCTCGTTACGATTGTTGCTTTTTGCGACCCCCGGATGTGTGATGTGTGTGTCCAAAGAGGAAAGGGAATGGGATGGTGTATTGTTCTCGGTCAGTGCATGCCTGCTGTCGTGTAAATGTGTATGTGTGTGTGCGCCTGGCTCTGAGTGTGTGTGTGTGTTTGTATGTTTGTTAGTGCCATTGTTGCTGCTGAAACTAATTAAGGCATATATGTCTCTAACCGTGCGTATCAGCATGTAGGCTGTGCTGTTCTCATGTAATAGGAATGCTAGATCTAATTTATGACCAAAGAAGGTGGTTTCCTTGCCATTGGCCACAAACATAATGGGAATGTTAAAGAAGTTTTGAACGATTGCAGGCATGATTTGTTGTCACGTAATTAATGCTCTTTCTCCACGGATAGCGCAAAGTGCACTCCAGTCAGTCAGTTGTCAAAGCCAGCTGTTCCCCCGAAGCAAACCCTATGGAGCCCCTAACCGGAAGCTAAGTCCAAATTAAATTACCATCCGGCTGTGCGCCTAATCCTGTGCTCCTAAGCACTTTGCCAAAAAGAAACAACAGATGGGGAGTACTCATTTAGCCGTGGCAAGTCATAATCTTCTCTTTCTGTTTGTCATGGAACGCCCAATTTTCTGCTCCAATATGTTCGTTCGAAACACGTCATCCTCCGTCTTCCAACGGGCTTGGCTTGGCTGGGTTGAATAGCTGCTTGCCACCCCGTCGATAGTTTAGTTGCCGAACCCGAACCGAACTGGCAAAACGACAGACTGGTACATGGAAGATTAACGAAATCACTCACTAATAATAATAAAAAGTGGCATTTGCCAATAAAACGTAATCCTACCGACATCAAAGCAGCGCTCCCGGGTTGAACGGATTGAGTCAAAATAGTATCTCTACTCACGGAAACTCGGTACCTTGACTGTATTGGTCTTCGGTCCGTTTGCCGACGCGGTAACTGTTTCTGTAGATTCATTTCTATAAAATATTGATTTAGTAAGAAATTTTCTATACGATTTTCACAATCTGAGATGCAAATAAAAGGTCTTGAAATTATTCAGTCTCCGAAAAGTTGATCCAGATCCGACTTTCGGTTCCGGTATTACAGTGCGATAAGTGAAAAATGTTCAATTTCATGAGTATTTTTGCAAAAGTGCAAAAATTTATAAAATTGACTAGTAAATTGATCTAGTTAGTTAGAGGATACATAAATCTACTTTGGGACTACTTGCCCCGGTTTCCGCTTCTGAAAACTCCGCTAATAGTGAAGAAAAGCTCTAAAAACTGAACTCACTTCGATTCCTCAGCAACAGTTATAAACCGATTTCCACAAATCATGATTCAAAGCTCTCAGCGCCTTAAAAGATAATAAAACTTTCAAACTGTCATACAAAATGATGCATAACCGATACGTGCTGGTACGGAAGAAGAAAACACCACCGCCTAGTATACAGCGTGTTTTGTTCAATTTTGTATAGCGTGCAGGGTTGCCAGATCTATATATGAATAAAAAATCTTCACAGAATCTTCTAGTGATTCTAGTTTTTGAAATATAAGTAATATAAGAAAGACATCATTACACCACTAGGTGGATTAAAAAAGGTTTGACATTTCCGAAATCGAAAAATTTGTTTAATGCCGAATGTCTTAGAATTGCCTGAAACGTGGAGATCTGGTGCAATCTCGTAAAAATTTCATGCTTTTTTAAGACATTCGATAACAACAAAAAATTCGATTTCAAAAATTTTAAAAACGTCCCAGTTGAGATTTAAAAAAAATTTGTTTGCAATTCTGCAAAGTTTGCATCAAAATTTTGTTTTCGGTTTCGTAAATCTCAAATTTTTTCCAAATCCCAGAAAATGTTTCATTCTAAGACTTATGACATTGAACAAAATTTCGATTGTGGAAATCTAGAGCCCCAAAAAAAATTATTATTTCAAAAATTTTTTTGAATTTCGTGTCTTCAATCGGGTACAGATCGGTTTCGAGTTGAGAAATAAAAATTTCGGGTAAAGAAAAATAAAAATTTGTCGGAGTCGGTTCTGGTTCGGATAGACGTAGTACGGATGTGATTTTTATATTCTGTTCGGGTATGGGTCGAGATTAGATTGATGCAAAAAAAACATTGGATTTTTGAGAAATACAAATTTCGGGTAAAGAAAAAAAATTGTCGGAGTCGGTTCTGGTTCGGATAAACGTAGTACGGGTCGGGATCGGATTTATGAATTTGCATATCCGACCATCTCTAAACCCGATGGGTCAGGTTCGAATGAAGATTTTTATATTCTATTCGGGTCGAGATTTGATTGATGCAAAAAATCATTGGATTCGGGTTTAGTAAGAGTAAGCACTTCTATTTTTTATCAAATCGGGTAAAAAAAATTATCAATCGAGCTTGAAAAATTGCTTGTAGAGTCGGTCGAATTTCCGGTTTTGAAGCTCGACCTGAAAACGATTCCGATACGCTCTGGTAAGACTCGAGTTTAGAAGTAAAATTTTTGTCGGAGTCGGGCCGAATACGGATAAAGTTTCGGGTCGGGTTTAAAATAAATATATTTTCAAAATCTTTCGTATCTTGAATCGGGCACGGGTTAAATTCTGGTTTGAAAATTTGCATATAAAAATAATATAACGGAATTGTGAAGTTCAACATATTTGCAAACTTTTCTGGAGCTTGCCAAGGAAGTACACTCCTTACATTTATGTTTTTATTGTTCGCTAACGACTCGGTAAATGCATTGGGACCTGGATTCGACACGAAACTTTTGTTATCTGGTAATAGAATTCTGACGAAAAAGTCACAATACTAGTCATACAATTATAGCTTGTTCACGACAAATTCGAAATAAAACAAATTTGCTGTTAGTTGAATCTAAGATGCATCTTAAAACTGATTAAAGTTACTTGATTTGGCAGCAAGAAGAAACTACGAACTTATATTAGTTTACTACAGCCATTAGGGTCTGTTCAGACTTCTCTGCAATCAATTCGACTGCCATTTGTCCAAGATTTACGAATTTTTCTATAATTGTAGCTTATTGTGTATATTGAGAGAGTTAACTCTTCACGAAAACCCAATACCGTTCGTTGTGTCGCAACTCCGGGCATATAGGTGGATTCACCTCTTTCGGTACAAGAAGCACTCTATTCGCTTTATACTATTCCCAAATATCTTTGGCGTAGTGGCAATATGCCAGAATAGCGAGGGAGCGCTAACAATCGCTTCTTCGAACATTCTTCACGATATATTTCCCTGTTTACTCGACCACAGCTGTATATCGCCTGCCAATCCACAAGTTTTTTGAGAAACTTGGGCTTTTTCTTCGTCCTGCAATGCTTCTCTATGTCATTCCGATGCATGGTACTATAAAAGGGCATTCCGAGAAACTGCTTAAAGTCCTTCAGCACATAAGTTTCATTGTCCATTATCACGCAAGAAAACTTCGTCAAAAATTCGCGATATAACATGCGAGCCCGTTGGAGACATTTTCATTTTTCTCCTTTGCGTCCTTCTGGTGGTTTTTGTAACTTTTCCTATTGTTCTTCCCTTTTTTGTAACTTTTCTTATTGAAAAAATCCGGATTTTCATTGCGACCGTACACAATTTCCTTCCTTCATCGTCATCTTCGATCCAAAAATAATATCACCAAAAATTGATTTTACACAATTAACAGACATACGTTCATCAGTCTGTGAAATATTTCACACGTTGATGAAGTTTTTCCGGGGATATAAGTATTTAAAGGTGTCTAGATTTTGTCGTGGACAAGCCATAACTAGCTCGAAAATAAAATACTTCTTTCGAATGTGCATAAAACAGTTCACCATGAAATTTCAAAATTCTGCCTTCTTCTTGGTGATATTCAAAATAGATTCCTTTTGTAAAAGTTGACATGGTATAAAAGTGTGTGTTTGATCGGCCATGCGTACAGTATTGCTTCTGCACATTATGAAGCAGGACATTGCAATAAATGTTAGAACAATTTCACAGTAGTGACTGGCAACTAAAGAATGCATCGAAAACGTTGATCTATATATGAAATCTACACATTGAAATTGTTTACCCTCTAAATAGAACGATAGCTCAATTTTCCAAATATTTTGTTTATTTTACTTGATTAACAGACGAATTTGTTTTAAATCCATTATAGTAAAAATGACAAAAGTTAGCTTCACAGCTGTTGCCTGTTGGTCGAGCAGTTTTTTCAGTCGTTTTTTTCACCGTTCCTCGAGCCGTTTTTTCGAGCAGTTTTTTAAAATCGTTTTGCCACCGTTACTCGAGCAGTTTTTTATCGGTTTTTTTTCGAGCAGTATTCCAACAGTTTTCGAGCAGTTATTCGAACAGTTTTTATTACTTTTCTCCGTTTTATTGGTTATCATTTTATCGATTATTTATTATATTTTTTATCGATCACGTGTTTATCGATCGTCGTTTTAATCAGTTATAGTTTGAATTGATTATATCGTTTTTCGTTTTATCGATTATATCATTTGTATCGTTTTTATGGATTTCATTGATTTCATCGATTATATTGTTTTGATCGATTGTATCATTTTATCGATGATATCGTTCAATCGATTATATCGGTTTTACCGATTATATCGTTTTATAGATTATATCGTTTTATAGATAATATCGTTTATGGATTATATCGTTTTATCGATTATATCGTTTTATCGATTATATCGTTTAATTGATTACATCGTTTTATAGATTATATAGTTTTATCGATTGCATCGTTTATATCGATTAAATCGTTTTGATGTTTGAATGTCATTTTATCGTTTTTTTTCGTTTATTGTTTTTCGAACAGTTTTTTTTATATTTTTTCTCCTTTACTCGAGCAGTTTTCGAGCAACTTTTTTCATTTAATCAATTATCTCATTTTTATAGTTTCGATCGTTTTTCGTTTACCATTTATTGTTTATCGATATCATTTTATCGATTATATCGCTTGATCGATTACATCGTTTTGTCGTAAATTTCGGTTTTATCGATCATATCAGTTTTGTTGTTTACATCGTTGTTTTGATTCTATCGTTTTATCGATTATATATTGTTTTATCGAGTGTATCGTTTTATCGAGTGTATCGTTTTTATCGATGAAATCGTTTTAATTTTCGAATATATCATATTAACGTTAATTGGTTACGTTTATCGTTTTTAATCGTTTATCGTTTTTCGAGCAGTTTTTTAATAGGTTTTTCTCCTCTACTCGAGCAAATTTTACATTTAATCGATTATATCGTTTTTATAGTTTCTATCGCTTACCGTTTATCGATATCTTTTTAGCGATTATATCGCTTTATAAATTATATCGTTTTATCGATTATATCCTGTTGTCGATTGTATCGTTTAATCGATCATATCGTTTTATCGATTCTATCCTTTTGTCGATTATATAGTTTTATCGATCATATCGTTTTATCGTTTACATCGTTTTATCGGTTTTATCGTTTGATCGATTATATCGGTTTATCAATTATATCGTTGTATTGATTATATCGTTTTATCGTTTATATTGTTTTGAACGAACGCGATTTTATCGTTCATATCGTATTTATTGATCATATCCAGTTTTTTCTCCTTTGCTCGAGCAATTTATCAGTTTTTTATTTAATTTATTTTAAATCGTTTAATAAAGTTTTAATCGATTTTTAATTAGTTTTAATCGATTTTTGTTTCGTTTTTTCACCGTTCCTCGGGTAGTTTTTCGAGCAGCGTTTAAGCAATTTTTTAAATCGTTTTTCACCATTCCTCGAGTTATTTTTCAAGCAATTTTTTTAAAATTTTTTTAATTTGGAGCAGTTTTCCAAGCCGTATTTATTTATTGCTTTTTTTTTACCGTCCCTGCAATCCCTTTTTCCTAACACAGCTGTTACAGAAGAGTAGTGTAACGGCATCTGTCGCAGTCATTGTGTCTTGTATTCAGGGAAATGTGCCTTTGCATTTCAATATGCAGTTGGGTGCTACAAATAAACGAAGCAATCAAGGCTATTTAAAATCAAAATAATACATTTCGAGGATGTGAAAAGAAATGCTAAGATCAAAGCATAGTATTTCAGTTTGTTTTTGGCATAGTGATCAAATCACAACAAAGTCGAGATAGGAGAAAAAAAAGTTCATTTCGAAGAACCATTCAGAACTTGCATGTTGCAACTTCTCTCGAACGAATGAATGGTTTTTCAGGAATTTTGAATGTGTCTGCAAAAATCTTACGAGAGTAAATGATTATATTTTATTGGTAAAGAACATTTTAATGGAAATTGGTTTCACAAGTCACGAATTATACATTTTTTTTTGTATTGGTAGCAGTAACACTCTGACTTTACCTTTTCGATGTGCTTAGAAGCTTACCGCTTATCATTTTTTAACAGTAGGTTCATAAGTTAAGCATAACTTTTAACGAAAATTAGAGATCAGAGCAACGAGTACCGCGGACATTGTTTACTGTACGCACAGAAAGACAAATGACTGCCGAATCAAAGCAACACCTGAAATGGCTGTGCAAGTAATTCATGCGTATTTGATAGTCAATAATCAGAACTGTTGCCAAAAAATTTTCTCTTGAGACACCGTTTTCGTTGAAACCAAAATCCAGCTAACCTCGGGAACCATCTAATGGACTAGATAGGAGAAAAGTTTATGTATCTTTTTGACCATTACGATTCAAACAGGTCACTTGATGCATTTATCAATCTCGACTAAATCCTGTTGTTTTTTCTTCGGAGGATCCCAATTTAATGGTACGCATTCCAGTCCCGATCAAACGAAAAATCGTTTGACTATCGGATCAGTCTGTGTCCATCCAGCAGGACATCGTCGAGATAAAATCGAAATCCCATCAGTGAAGTCCTCTGTCAAGCCCTAATTCCATTGCAACTCAATAACGAAATGAAAAACAAACTTATTTAAAACGTTTTCCTTTCTTGTTTTATCTCTCGTTACAGCAACCAAAATCGATAAGCTGAACGGATGCATTCCGGTGATCGGATCTGCTTCCTCCTCTCCCAGCAGCAGTAACTGCAGTACCAGCAGTAATAGCAGTAATAGCAACAGCTGCAGTAGTAGTAATAGCAGTTCCAAGTCTACTACAGCAGCACTAGCAGCGGTGACGGCGGCGGCATCCGCTGCCAACAGTGCCAATGGCAGCAGTACAACGGTCGTGTCCGCCAGTGCCGTCGCCGCCGCCGCCCTTGTTGGTGGCCATAGCAGCCGGAGTGACAGCACCAGTAGCTGTAGTAGCAACAGTAGCAGCAGCAGCAGCAGTAGTAGCAGTAGTAGTAGCAGCAGTAACGGTAGTTGCGGCAGCTCCAGTGGCAGTGGATCGTCGTCGGTCGCGGTCACGGTGAGCGGGCTACCGACGGTGGTCAAAAAACCACTGCCCAAAACCGTCTCCCCGACACGACACGGTCCGCAACAGTGTCAGGTGAGTCGGTGTCCGGATGGATTAGTATCGTGATAGTGCGGTTTGACTTTCGACTAGCCGCAATTTAGGGGCCAACTGACCTAATTAGTTGGCGCATTATTTTGTGGGTTTTTTTCTTTGCACCTTCGTCGGTCTCTGGAAGTACTTTTTCGAGAATAAATCCACAACCGTTTATCGCCTCATTTTCATTCCGGGTTCCGCTCCTTTTCACGTCGTTAGCGTCGTTCCTATTACTGTTTATTTTTTCTTCTTCGTGAGCGGCGCAGTTGGCTTCTCGTGGCGATTGACAGAATGCTCTATCTTCCATTATACCCCGAAGGATGCTGGCATCCACGGCAGTCAATAAGGCAGTATTGAGATAATTTCCCGACTGGAAGAACACTTTATAAATATTTCCTTCTGGTCCTTATCGATCGTGTTGCACCGCGCCAAGATCAGGACCAGGTCCAGGGTTTGCTTTTCTATGTGCTTGGTGGACTGGTGTGCGAAACCTTGAGAATTTTGTAATTTTCCTTCAATCCTAGAGGCAATCCTGGCGAGCAACGTCCCGGAGCCGCCTCCCGCCCCAACACTCCAGGTTTTCCGAGACCGGTTGCCTCGACAGAAACGCCAACCGAGCAATCTTCAAACGGCGGCACAAACAACGGCTTACTCGGTAAAAAGCAAAATGATGCAAATATTTATGTTTGTATATGTTGTTCGTATAAATAAATTTATTTGAAATAAATACTTAACTGCGCCGGGGGAGGATGGGTGGAAAATATTGATATCATCTCGTCGTCGTCGTCGTCGCCGGCAACAACCAAAAACGGTGGGCGGGCGAAGTGTGGGGGGAACCGGTGCCAGTTCCAGTGATGCATGACGAGCGATAGCTGCTCGATGGTTATAGGGAAACCATTAAAAAGGTAGACGAGAGACGACCGGGTCGGGCGAGAAAGATAGAGAGAGAGAGAGAAAGAAAAAAATGACGACGAATAAGGAATTGAATTTTTCTCTGCTATATTGAACGAAACGTCGCCTGACGACGTGCTGCTCGGTCTGGCTTTGATGTCGAGAACCAACGATCGTAAATTGATTTAAGAACGTTTTCCGCTTTGATTGAAAAGATTTACCCTTATGCTACCCTCTCGGACTGCGTTCTCGGTGCGTGTTCCTATGCTGAGAACAGGATCCCATGACGGAAATGTCGTCAGCCGAAGGGATACTACGTGTGTGACGTTGTAGGTAAGAAGGCTAAGTGCAGTGATTATACCACAAGATTTTTGTTTGTGACTAAACAAAAAATAAACGAGACATGCAGCGGCCCTATTTTTTGTCTATAATAATTTCGTTTCTCTTATATGACGATGAAATTTTTCCAGTTCGATCATCCTAGATAGTCGAGAAAATGATATTACTTAAAACTTTTTTAAGCGAAAAGATCAAGTTTTATCTAAAGAGAAATTATGTCGATTTGCTTGGGCTTAAATTTTTTTTTAAGATGCATCTGAACTTGATGTTTTTTGCATTCCTAATACATGTGGCATTAAAGCAAAACAATCGATTTCGGAAATTTCAAAAGTTGAGTAAATGTCAAGATTACCATTCTCAAACAAAAATTGGAATTTACACTAAATCACGATGTTAGTTCTTACCAAAAAGCAAAAAAAGCGTACCTTCGGAAGCGCAGCTTCGACAATCCGCCTAAAAATCCGAGTAGCTTCGAAAATCCGCGTGTAAAAATACTGCGTAACTTCGTAAATTTGCGTGAAAAAAACAGCCTCACCTCGGAAATCCGCTTAAGAAACCAAGTAGCTTCGAAAAGCAGCGTAACTTCGATAATCCGCGTGAAAATTTGCATAGCTTCGGAGATACGCTTGAAAAATCTGCTTACCTTTGGAAATACGCGTTAAAAACTGCATAAATTCGAAAATCCGCGTACGAAAAGACTGCGTGAAATTTTATTAAAAAATCCGAGTAGCTTCGGAAATCCGCGTAAAAATAGTGTAATTTCGATAATCCTCGCCACCTAGGAATTCTGCGTAAAAAACGCACTTCGGAAATCCGCGCAACTTCAGAATCCCTCGTAAAAAACCTACGGAAATTCGCGTATGAAAAAATTCCGTTACTTCGGAAATACGCGTGAAAAAAGAGTGTGTAACTTCGGAAACCCGGGTAAAATAAAGCGAGTAGCTTCGAAAATCCACGTAAAAAAACTCGTTAATTCTGAAACCCGCTTAAAACAATCCGAGTAGTTTCGGAATCCCGCCTAATTTTGGAAATCCGCCTAAAAAAACTGCGAAACTTCGGAAATCCGCCTAAAAATACCGTAACTTCGGAATTCTGCGTAACTTCGGAAATCCGAGTAGCTTCAGAATCCCGCCTAACTTTGGAAATCCGTTTAAAATAACTGCGGAACTTTGGAAACGCGAATGGAAAACCGATAAAGTTCAGAAATCCACTTAAAAAATCTGCATAACTTCCGCTTGAAATAATAGCTTAGCTTCCGTATTCCGCGCAAAAAAAAACGTGAAACTTCAGAAATTCACGTTACTTTGGAAATCAACGTAACTTCGAAAATCCGCCTGAAAAATTCCGAATAGTTTTGGAAATCCGCAAAAAAACGCGTTACTTAGGAAAACCGCCTCAAAAAATCAAGTAGTATCGGAGATTCTCGTATGAAAACCTGCGTAACTTCGGTAATCCGCGTAACTTCGGTATTCTGCCTAAGAAATCCGAGTAGCTTTGGAAATACACGTAAAAAAATAGTGTAACTCTGGAATTTTGCGGTACTTTGGAAATCCGCGTTACTTCGGAGATCCGCCTAAAAAATCCGAGTAGCTTCAGAATCTAGCCTAACTTTGGAAATCCGCCTGAAAAAACTGCGGAGCTTCGGAAATGCGCTTGAAAAACCGCTAAAATTTATAAATCCGCTTGAAAAATCTGCGATGCTTCGGGAATCGACTTCAAAAAATATTGCGTAACGCAGAAATCTGATTGAAAAATTCAGGTAGCTTCTGTAATCCTCGCTACTTCGGAATTCTGAGTAAAAAAACGCGCAACTTCAGAATCCCGCCTATCTTTAGAAATCCGCCTAAAAAACTGCGACACTTCGGAAATCCGCTTAAAAATACCGTAACTTCGAAAATCCTTGCCACTTCGGAAATCCTCGCCACTTCGGAAATCCGCGCAACTTCGGGAATTCTCGTAAAAAACTACGGAAATCCGCGTAATCGAGGATTTCTGAAATCCGCTTGAAAAAATCTGAGTTGCTGTGGAAATCCAGGTAACTTCTTAAATCCGCGCAATTTCGGAAATCCGCCTCAAAAACTGCGTTTCTTCGAAAATCCATAAAATAAACCGCGTGACTTCGGAAACTCGCGTAAAATCAATCGTAACTTCGGAAATTCGCATGAAAAACCACTGAAGTTCACGTAAAAAATTCCACATAGCTAATCGGAAATCGGCTTAAAAAATCTGCGATACTTCCGAAATCCGCTTAAAAAATCCGAGTAGCTTCGGAATTCCGCGCATGAAAAAAATGCGTAACTTCGGAAATTCGTGTGAAAAAAAACCACTTCACTTTGGAAATTTGCGTGAAAAAAACACTTAACTTCGGCAATCCGCGTAAAAAACTGCGTAACTTCGAAAATCTGATTGAAATATCCAAGTAAATGATTCGGTAATTCTCGCAAGTTCGGAATCCGCGTTATTTCGAAATTCCGCATAAATAACCGCTTAACTTCTTGAATCCGTTTAAAACAATCTGAATAGCTTCGGAAATCCGAGTAGCTTCGGAAATCCGCGTATGAAAAAACCGAGTAGCTTCAGAAATCCGCATAAAAACCGCTTAATTTCGGAAAAATGCGTTGTTTCGGAAATCCGTTGCGTTGCCCGAGCGGCGAGAGGGGGTATTTGGGTATTTCTTTTTAAAACACTTATAAAATCGCACAAATTCCTGCGTTGCCCGAGCGGCGAGAGGGGGTATTTGGGTATTTCATTTTAAAACACTTATAAAATCGCACAAATTCCTTTTCTCTCGTTTTTTTTTTATTCTTCTAATATCTTTTACACTTTACTGTCCTGTCTTCCCTACAGCACGTAACTTCGTGCCAGACCTAACTCCTAATTAATGAACAACTTAATTTTTCTTCTTAACTACTGCTTTTGGCCTGAGTAATGGTGTCCATGTTTGATTACGGTGTTACCCGGTCGCCCAAGGAGCATTACTCTACAGTAAAAATTAAGAAAAAAGCCTCGTTTAAACCAAAACCGACCCTTTTATACTCCAACCTAAGTAACTAACAAAAACCTATACTCATATATATATCTGGTAGACTAACTACCACCTATAACTACCTACGTGAATTCACTGCGATCGCGTCGCTTATGTACATAATCAATTAATTCGATCGGTTTCTTCGGGCTGATGCAATATGTTGAAATAGCCAGCCGTGGGCATTACAATGACTCAACTGTTCTACTGCCTGTACTAGCTAAGATGAAGATTTTTATGGAAAAATTAGGGCTGCTGCATGCCCCCTTACTTACTGAGCTTGATGCTACCATCAAGTTGATTGCGCGGGTAATAACTTAACCCGTTATGCTAACTAAATGTAAAACCTAAGATTGCCGTTACAAAAGATTAATAATTTTTTTGATCCATTTTTTTTTGTTTACATATTTGTTTGTTTTTTTTTCTGTTTACATATGCACTTTGTTTCATGTAAATATTTGATGACGTTAGCTTCCCTAACCTTATAATGCCGTAGCGTGTGCTTCCATTCCAGACCCAGTGCCGCCTTGTAGTTGCTTTTGTATGTACCTTCTCTGTGTGGTGGGGTGATCGAACGGTTGCTAGTCTTGGACTCTGGGTGCCGTGTCATTTCCTCCATGGTGGCTCCTTCTTCTCGTCTGGTTCTCATCTCAGTATCCTTCGGTTTGTTGACCATAGTTTAGGAATTAATCGCTGTTTCGTTTGAGTTTTAATTATCATCGAAACTGCTGCATTATTCTGTCCGATGAGTTGAGGCTTCTAGCGCATCTCCAAAAATGTTACGTCTGTTTTCGTGGTCGCTTTCCCAATGATCATTGAATTCTTTTCCTTTGCTTGTTTATGGCACTCAGTTGAGCTTTGACGATGCCCACTGAATGAAAGACGGGGTAGTACCTTGTATTGTTGTGGCACCCCCGCGCAGATCATTTCCGACGGTGTCGACTACGTTTACTTCCTTCTTGTCTTCTTTCGTGAGGGATATGCGATAGCACTTTGGACTGTTGTGCTGCACCCGCGCATCGTGTTTTACTGTGTTGACTGCGTTCACTTCCTTCTTGCTATGGTCCCCAACACCGAATCTGCACCTCCTTCCGATTTACTGGCTCTTGTGTTCATATTTCCGACATCTTGATGGGTCCACGGTCCCCTTTGTCTTCGACTTGCCACCGCATTCGACCACATCCTCTCGTTCTCTTAGGTAGTTTTGCTATGCTACCGACATCCTTCCTTCTTGCAAGACCGCGATGAATACGTTGGACGCACACGTTGGCCAGGGCTTTTACCTCTTCTAGGACTAATCTCTTAATAAATCTGCATGCGCATAACTATAAATTGTAACTAACACTCAATTGTTATCATTTCATATCATTTCACTAATGCATTACTTCCACTGAGTTTAACACAAAATCAGATTTCGTAAACAATCGTAGACTCATGACTAATTATATATATATATATATATATATATATATATATATATATATATATATATATATATATTTCCACTGAGTTTTAACACAAATCAAATTTCGTAATTTTAATTTTTTTTCTCGGCAATCGGTATAGTGTTGGCTTCCCCCCCCCCCCCCCCCATCCTGTAAAAGTAGATGTTTTCTTTAAAGTGGTGGCATGCGAAGATTGTTGCATTGTTGTTCCTAAATTATTTATTTCTTTATATATATATTTAATTAATTTTCCTTTTTCTTTCTCCTCTTTTTTTTTTTTTTTTTTTTTTTTTTTAAACAACTTTCTTTACATGCCGAATATTACCTCATTTTTCACCTCGTTCCTATTCGTCTTGCGTCCTTCACTTGTGCATCTAGACTGATGGTCTGCTATTGACCGCGACTCCTTCTTCCTGTCGAACGGAGTCTCGGGTTTTATTTTTTTGCTGTTAAATAGACCTAGAAATATACTTGGATTTGTCTTTTAGTTATTTGTCTTATATATATAGATATTTTTTTCTTTGTGGAGCTTATTTAGACATTCTTCTTCAGTCATTCTGGGGCGCGCTTCCCTTGTCCAGTCATTCCTTTATACCTTTTGCTTCAATCATTCTCGCACATATGCTGACAGCCCATAAGGATAAATAAAGAATATTCAGATCACTACGATATTTCGAGTGCTTTTGTTTTTAGTTTTCGGTTTTGAGGGTTGCGTGTCTGGGTTTTCTAGTATATTCGCGTCTTTATTCGATTGACCATCAATTTCGCGTGCATGTGTTTCTGCTGTGACCGTTCCTACTACCATTGTTTCGACAGTGTTTCTTCCAGTGTTAGTGATACAAGGAATATTTATAGTTTCTTGAGTTTGTTCTTCTTTTAAATTTTTCTTGTTTGTGTGGCTCATGTCATTCGATGATCCACTTTTTCCGTTATGCACTATTTTGGTTTTAGTACAACATGAAAACTTTCCTTTGTGACAGAACGCACATATCGTCGTTACTATACCACATATGATAATTACTGTACTCATCGTAATCCACGGCTGTTCCAGGGGCGCATATATTACATTCTCTAACAGTGTTCGGTGTTCTATTATTCTTTTAACGTCAATACCCAGGTCGAAAAGGCGTTTATTATCAATAAATGTGAAAATCTTATTATCCTTATTTATTACAGGAATAATCTTGTGCTTCCAATTAATCAGGCTTTCCGGTGTGACATCTGTTATATTTTCGAGATATATTGTCTTGTTTCTTATTTCTGTTGTAACTTATTCGTCATATGGCCATACGAATCGGTTTTGGGTCATGCCGGTTCCTGAATACCGGCTCTGGAAGTACCTTAAATTACCGTAAACTCTAAAGTGGAACTTACATATCATGGCATCTTTAATCGATTATCACACTTCTAGATTTAAATCCGATCCGCTTTGCAGTTTCGACATTACAGAGTAATGAGTGATTAAAATCTCAAACTGTTGCTTAAGACGACGGTAATTAAAATAATGTCATGAAAACTTAAACGCCGAAGAATATTCATGCAAAACAACACATGCAGATTGGAAGAAGAAAAAAAAAGGTATCATCTCACTGCTAGGTGGATTAAACACGTTTTTTGTATATAAAAAAAATTATTCAGTATATTTTTTCAAGCGATTATTATGGATCTTTTCAAGCCTGTTTCCATTTTTAATCGTTGTTGTCTGTTCACTAGGTAGAGCGACTACTTCATATGGTCCTCTCCAGAGTGATTGTAATTTTTGGCCTGCGCCTGTGGCTTTGACTAACACTAAGTCCCCCCACATTGGTTGCCATTCGTTGGAGTTTTTATCATACAGCTCCTTACGTTTTTCTTTTGATTTGATTAAATTTTCACGTGCTTGGTGATGCAATCGCTTGAATGATGATCGCATTTCATTTACGTAGTCTTCATAATACATTCCATCATTGCTGTATTTGTAGACGGAGTTTGGGATGTTCGCCCGTCTTCCGTATAATAATTCAAACGGTGTATAACCCGTTGAGGAATTTACAGTGGTATTATATTCGAAACTGAAGAATGGGAGTAATTGATCCCATGTTTTCGGTTCGTTACCTACGTATTGTCTTAAATAGGTTTTTAGTTCCCTATTCGATCGTTCCACCAAGTTTGCTTGTGGATGATATGTACTCGTAGTAATTTTTTTAATTTTTAAAATTTTACAAACATTTTTCATAAGAGAACTAACGAAATTGGTTCCGTTATCGGTTACCAATTCGGCGGGTGTTCCATATTTACATATATAATTATTCACGAAAGTTTGCGCGACCGTGGCACTCTCTTGATTTTCCATCGGTGCTACAATTAGATATCTAGTCAGGTCGTCTTGCATCACAAGTCCGTATCTGTTCCCCCATTCTGACTCGGGTAATACCACTATGTCCATATACAATTTCTCGAACGGTTCGGACGATGTCGTGGTAATTCTCATTGGAATTTTGTTCGCTCGACCGATTTTGTTTTTCTGGCACGAGCTACATTGTTTAACATAATTTTCAATATCCTTCCGCATATTAGTCCAATGGAATAGTGGACTCATTCTTTTCAACATTCGTTTGCTTCCAACATGTCCGCCTAGAGGAGCATCGTGGAATTCTTTCAATGTAGTTTCGCGGTCTTTTTCCGGCACCCACATCCTATCTTTTTCCGGTGCATATAGTGTGAAAATTTTATCAAATTTCTCGGCAATAAATCTCAACACATTTGATTCGGGAATTTTCTGCATATTCCGGTAAGAAATTATCTGAATGTTTTTCGCACCTCTCATGTCTTCGGGACAATTACTGAAACCATCTACTAACCCATCTAATAGAATTCTTGTATCGGTTATTGATCTACTCGAGCCATTTAGAACCAATCCCCATATTTTACGATCTGGAATTGAAAATACTCTTCCATTTAGGTAGTCTTTTAAACCGTGTGGTAAGTGTATCAGCTCGGCTAGTTCTTTATATGCTGATCTACTGTTTACTATTACGAAAGTACCATCAAAATCACTTTCGTTAGTTTTTTGTTTTGAAAATTTCAGCAGATCAAATTTGATGTCATTGTTATTTATGCATATTTCATATTCTTCGAAATGTGAGAGTACTCCCAAATCTTCCTTTTCGTCCCATCCAAAATCGATATTTTCTAATCCGTCCATGTGCGGATTCCATTCTGTCTTTTGTTTATTTTTAAATAGCGTAAACCTGCCTGATTCGTCTTTCAGTTGTTTTGGGGAAGTTGTTTTATTTTCCGCGTCTTTCCGCTTCGCAAGTTCATTTTCCTCTGCTTGCTGCTGTTGACGCTTTTGCTGTCTAGTGACTATTGAAATAGGGTGTAAGGACTCGGCCTGTTCGGGCAGTCTGGATAAAAAGTCTGCCACAACATTGTCTTTGCCTTGTTTATAGCGAATGTCCATTTCGAGTCCCTGTAATTTTAAACGTAGTCGTGTAAGGGTTGGCGAAGTTTCTTTTAAGTGCCATATTGAAATTAGCGGTCTATGATCAGTGTATACAATAAATCTCTGATTATAAATGAAATGTTTGAAACGGTTCACTGCCCATACAATTGCTAATAGTTCCTTTTCGATTGTGTGGTACCTTCTTTCGGCACCTACTAGACCTCTGCTTGCGTATGCTATTGGTCTTTCAATTGATTTTTCATTTGAAAGTACCGCTCCAAGGGCGTACTCACTAGCGTCTGTTGTAATTACGAACACGTCTTTGTAATTTGGTCTTACCAACAGTGCATCTGAAGTTAAAAAGTTTCTTAGTTCCTCAAAGGCTTTTTGACACTCGTTTGTCCAAGCAAACTTCACATTCTTTCGCAAGAGATCGTTCAGTGGTTTACGTTTCTCTGCTATATGTGGTATAAATTTTCCATAAAAATTTACTGTCCCTAAAAATGAGCGGACTCCTTTCACAGTCCTGGGCGCCATCATTTCTTTAATTGCCTTAATGTTTTCTTCCGTAGGCCGAATGCCTTCCTTGTCGATTGCATGACCTAAGTATTTTATTTCTGTTCTTAAAATTTGACATTTTTCTGGCTCGACTTTCAAATTATGTCGGCGCAATGCCCTTAAAACTTTACACAAGTTATCGTTATGTTCTTCAATAGTTGAACCAAAAACAATTATGTCGTCCAGGTAGACTATAGCTTTCACATCTTTCATTTCATACAACACAGTGTTCATTAATCGCTGAAAAGTGGATGGACTGTTTCGTAAACCCATAGGCATTCTTGTGAACTCAAAGTGGCCTTTAGGAGTTGAAAACGCTGTCTTGGCAGCATCTTTCGGGTTAATGGGTACTTGATAAAATCCTGATTTTAAATCCAAAGTGGAAAAATATTTGCTGTTTCCGAGATTGTCTAAAATCTCGTCGATTAGTGGAATTGGGTATACAAATGGCTTTGTTACTAAATTTAGAGCCCTAAAGTCAACCACAATTCTGTATTTCTTATTGCCAAATTCATCGTCCTTCTTAGGAACACATAAGACTGGTGCATTCCATGGACTCTTACTAGGCCTTATGATACCTTGCCTACGCATTTCTTCAATCTCTTCATTAATATGATTTTTAGTGGCTTCTGGAAACCTGTATTGCCGTTTGTTGATAGGCACGTTTGAAGTGGTTTCGATTTCATGTACCGCTGCATCGGTGATAGTTAATTTATCCCCTTTCAAGTAGAAAACATCGCTATATGCTGCCATGATATTTTCCATGGCGCTAAAAGCCCCCTTTTCCAAATGCTTCAGCTTTAGCACTTCGAGAACTTTTTCTATTCTACCCGATCCTTGTAGTGTCTTAAATTTGTTGTTTTCCACTAAGCTAAGGTCATAGTTGTCTTCTGTGAGAATAGGTTTTTGTTGCTCCGAATTGTTTTCGTCAAATTCGTCTACATCCTTGCATATTGTGGTAAACTTTCCCCTTTTAAAAACTGGTTCATTTATCATTTGTTTGTTATCAAAACCGGCTGTGTCATTTTCATTATTATTCTTGTTATGAACATTGTCATGTACACTATTATATATGTCATAGTTATTTGTTTTGATTTCCGTCTTACCTATTATGTCTACGTTTGCTATAATGAACTCGGTTTGGCAGCTTATGTTATTGGTTTTCGTTTTACTACATATATTTTCTTCAGTTTGACACCCTTTCTCGGTTACCATTGGGTATTGTTTTTCCTTATATATTAGGTTGTTTGTATTTGACTTGCATTCTATATTATCATGATGCGAATTCTGTGCTCCTGTAATTTTCTGATTATGGCCTTCTGCTTGTCGCTCCGTATCTCCCATAGCATATTGTAGCCATTTTGGTATCGGCTTTGCTTCCATGCTAAATACAATTTGATTTTCTTGCAAGATTATCTTGCCATTTTGGATATCTATATTAGTAACGTGCTTATTTATAAAGTTCATTCCAAGGATGCCTGCAAATCCTAATTCCTCGACGACGTCAAATTTTATTCTAAATTTTAGGTTATCTATTAAAAAGTCTGCTTCTGTAGTACCGAGGCTAATTCGCGGAATATTCATTACTCCTGTGTAATGAATTTGTTCTTTAATATTTATTCTGGATGCACCTACCTCTTCCGCGCATCTTCTGCTTATTAGGTTAGAACTAGCGCCGGTATCAATTAGGAATTTTTTCTTAATGTTAGGTCTCGTTGTGGTTCTCATTTCAATTTCGTATGCGTTGAACCAATTTCTTGTCAGTATTTGCTTCTCGAGTTTTACTCGAACTTCTTTCTCTGTTTGAAAGATCCGTCATTCTTTCCAATTGGTGGTCAATTTGTTCCACCTTGCTTTGTATTTTCTTAATTACATTCCATGTGTTATACTTTTCATGGGGTGTTCGGTTCTCTGTCAACTCATACGCCCCATAATTTAGTTTTTTCGATAGTTGGATTGTTGATTGTTATATCTTCTGACGTTATTCTGCGTGCTATCTTGGTGTCTAACCTGTTGATCGTAGTTTCTGCCATCGTACCTTCTTGCGGGAGACTGGTCTCTATACATCATTTCTCGATTTCTGTCTTCTCGCCATGTTCTGCCCTCAGCTTGGTTATTCACGCTCTGGTTTCGTACTTGATATCTTTCGTCTTGACGATTGTATTGACGTCTGTTATCATCTCGGTTTCCGTAGTTATTCCGATAATTTGGCATCATGCGTCCGGATTCTCTATACTGGTTACCGCGGTTTTCAGGTTCTCGATAATACCTCCTATTATCGTTTGATCGACTTCCGCCAGGTCTTTCCTGGTTCCAAGAATTCCCCCAATTTGGTTGTCGTGGAGGTCTTCCGTGAGCCTGTTGATGCTGACCTGAGAATCTATTTCTGACATGGCCCAACTGATCTGCAGTTCTATTTTTGTTCTCTGACACCCGACAGGCTTGTAATCGTTGTACTATGTTTTCCAGATGATCACATTCCGCATGTTCATCCTGCAAAAATTGTATCAAATCTCTAAATGCAATACCCTTTTGACTTCTCGCTGCCTGTTTCAAGCTTGCGTTTCGTAATCCCCCAATGAAATGTATTTTCAAGCTCCTTTCTGCGAAGGAACTTTCTTCGTGTTGATCTCGTTGCATCTCTTCGATACATTCGTAAATTTGCAGTGCTCTATCAGCATAATTTGTAAATGTCTCCGACGGTCTTTGCTCTAATGTCTCTATTTTCTGTAAAATGCCTTCAACGGTTATTCTTATGCTGAATTGTCTTTTTAGATTTTGAAACATTTCTTCCCATGTGTTAGCTCGTATTCTGTTTATGAATGACGCTGCCTTCCCTTTCAATTTCATCAACACCACATTCAATAGTGGTTTTTGATCCTCCCCCAATGGTATTTCGTCTGCGAAATAGCTTATTTGTATTAAAAATGGTTCGAGTTCATCCACTGAACCATGAAACTCTGGAATACATTGTATCGCCGTTTGCATCGGAAACCGATATCTTTCGGCGTTTTCGTTCCTATCTTGGCTCATGTTTGCGGTGTTTGAGCTGTTACCGGCGCGCTTGTTTGTATCTAAATCCACACTTAATTGTAATGTGGGCGATTTTAGTTGCTCGGCCTCGATAATAGTGGATTCGTCTAATATTCTAATTGACGCGTCGTATTTTGTTTTTACGTTTTCAAACTGATCTGTTAATGTATTCCAACAATCTACACTGACGCGCGCTTCGTAACCACCAATTAGTCTCTCTAATTCCCTGAATGCGTCGTGAAGGGTCTCTCTTTTTGCAATTATCCCAGCTAATGATCGGGGTCTAGTTCTATTTTTATAGAGATTTTCGTACTCTTTCACAATATATTCGCTAATTTCATTAATTCTACCGAGCTGATCCATTTAAGATAATTTCAAAATTACTTGCTCCGGAATTTCCCATATGTGAATATTAGTTGTAAATATAAACCAAAAATCACTACATA
Source organism: Malaya genurostris (assembly GCF_030247185.1). Taxonomy (NCBI): domain Eukaryota; kingdom Metazoa; phylum Arthropoda; class Insecta; order Diptera; family Culicidae; genus Malaya; species Malaya genurostris. Next base: position 6,680,667 of record NC_080570.1, on the reverse strand, counting down.
AACATTTTCCTGTCGAACTGAGAGTATCACTTTCACTTTCGGAAGGAACTAAGAAAACTCTGTACAAAATGCTTTGAAACTGCAAGCATAGATTGTTTTTTTTTTTATTTCACTGTAGCATGCGTCCGTTTTCAGAATTGGTGTTCCTTATTTATTTTCAATCATGTGTATACAACCATAAAACCAGTCATGTGTACTCGGAAGAAACCGGTTACGTTTACCCAAAAATTCTTTTGTGGCTAAAAACAAGACTTTCCATATACACACATATAACAAGAATTATTTCTTATTTATACGTTCATTCAAAGTTTTTTTTTTTGTTTTGAAATAAAGAATATTAAAGACAAATTAAACAGCGGCGATTTGACCCTTAATTAAAAAAAAAATAAAAATTCGGTATTGAAATCGGTGATTCACTTGCCACCCTGTAAGCATAAACGACGGTCGGACACACGACGCTCGTTATTTGTTTTTCTTTATTTCATTCGCGCGCCCATCAAGTTCAATGGCTACTCAATGATATTATTGTCGATATGTGTACGCGATAGTATCTGCTGCGTTTGCTCGTTTTGTCAATCTATATATTATGTGCTTTCATTAGCACCGAAATGCCAGCGCGGACGTTGATTATTTGTACGATCAGAACTTCGTATGCACTCAGTCAATTATGTACCTGACCGCTTTTATTCTAACATCTGTTCGCGTAATAAATCCTAATTTTTTTTTCACTCTAACGTTCGCAAACCCGACCGAAGTGAATAGAAACTCAATATAAACTCAAATTTTATAGAAACTCACTAGAAACTCAAATTTTTAACCTGAGCGCGGATATCACTGGTACCGACAATGTAAATCCTGCTGAGTTCATAAACCTGCCTTGCCGCGCGTTTATTTGTCCACTGTATATAAAAAAAATGTAGACTCACCTGATTATAACTGTCTTCATTTTAAATTCACTCGCGGCACAATACCTCCTCTCGAATAGCGTTCCGTATATTTTTTTAAATGTTTTTTTTTTCTTTTCACTGTCACCACAATGTGTTGCCCGAGCGGCGAGAGGGGGTATTTGGGTATTTCTTTTTAAAACACTTATAAAATCGCACAAATTCCTGCGTTGCCCGAGCGGCGAGAGGGGTATTTGGGTATTTCTTTTTAAAACACTTATAAAATCGCACAAATTCCTTTTCTCTCGTTTTTTTTTTATTCTTCTAATATCTTTTACACTTTACTGTCCTATCTTCCCTACAGCACGTAACTTCGTGCCAGACCTAACTCCTAATTAATGAACAACTTAATTTTTCTTCTTAACTACTGCTTTTGGCCTGAGTAATGGTGTCCAAGTTTGATTACGGTGTTACCCGGTCGCCCAAGGAGCATTACTCTACAGTAAAAATTAAGAAAAAAGCCTCGTTTAAACCAAAACCGACCCGTTTATACTCCAACCTAAGTAACTAACAAAAACCTATACTCATATATATATCTGGTAGACTAACTACCACCTATAACTACCTACGTGAATTCACTGCGATCGCGTCGCTTATGTACATAATCAATTAATTCGATCGGTTTCTTCGGGCTGATGCAATATGTTGAAATAGCCAGCCGTGGGCATTACAATGACTCAACTGTTCTACTGCCTGTACTAGCTAAGATGAAGATTTTTATGGAAAAATTAGGGCTGCTGCACCGTATAAAAGAACTGCGTAACTTCGGGAAACGTAACTACAGAAATTCGTGTAAAAAACTGCGTAATTTCTGAAATTCGAAGAGAAAACCGCGTAACCTCGGGAATCCGCGTGAAAACTATGTAACTTCAGATATGCGTGTGAAAAAAACTGCGTAACTTCTTAAATCCGCGTAAAAATCCATTAAAGTTTTGAAATTAGTGTAGAAAAAAACCCCATTTTCTAAAATCCGCGAACTTTGAAAATCCGCGTAAAATAAACCATATAACTTCGGAAATCTGATTGAAATATCCAAGTAAATGAATCGGTAACTCTCGCAACTTCGGAATCCGCGTTATTTCGAAATTCCGCGTAAATAACCGCGTAACTTCTGAAATCCGCTTAAAACAATCTGAATAGCTTCGGAAATCCGCGTATGAAAAAACCGAGTAGCTTCAGAAATCCGCTTAATTTCGGAAATTTGCGTAAAAAAACTGCGTAGTTTCGGAAATCCGTACACTGCGTAACTTCGGGATACGCAACTACAGAAATTCGTGTAAAAAACTGTGTAACTTCTGAAATTCGAGTAGAAAACCGCGTAACTTCGGGGATCCGGTTTACAAAATCGCTGAAGCTCTGAAATCAGCGTAAAAACTGTGTAACTTCGGATATGCGTGTGAAAAAAAAAACTGCGTATCTTCGTAAGTCCGCTTAAGTTCTGAAATCAGTGTAGAAAAAAAACACAACTTGGAAAATCCGCGAACTTCGAAACCAACCTCATAAAGTCTCGTTGAAAAACCGAGTAGCTTCGAAAATCCTTACAAAAAAAACTGCGTAACTTCGGAAATCTGCGCAACTTCGGATATCCGCGTAAAAAACCGCATAATAAAGCGCATTTAAAATACTAATGTGTCTAATTCTATTTGAAAAATAAATTCGTTTCTCTGTCACTTTGGCATCACTGTGCCACACGGGACGGCATGAGATAGGAACTTGTGAGCACTTGACAAAATCAACTTTCAACGTTACGTACATAAAAATAATAAACAGACTGACATAGAATACCAAAAAAAAAACAAATAATCAATTAATTTGAACCATTATGTTCGAGTACGTTATTAGCTGCTTTCGGAAAGCTTCCGATGCAAAACCGGCGTGCGTAATTGAGCACTTACTGATTATTTTTTTCAATCTTTCGCGCGTCAGAAAGAAATGAAACAACTGTACACGTGTGCTGCTGGCAAAGCCTTCGAAGAGTTCTTTCGAGGGCGGCTCCGGTCTACTAAGCCGAGATATAATTACGAAGTAAATCTCCATCACCCCCATGGAAACCGTTCCGTCTAGGGGTCACGAGCAGGAAATAAATCGGAGGTGAATCCTGGTTTCTGGTTCGTCATTAAAATGAACTGACTACCCCGTGTCGGAGACGTGGGGGGAGGCCTTCCGCCGATCTAATCTCAGAAGCTAGACTCGCTGCTAACGAAGCTGCCGATGATGATGATGTTGGTCTAAAGCATACTCAACCTCTACGGCTACTAACGAGATACAGGGTGCTTCTCCGCCGATCCCAGCAGGCTCTGTGTGTGTGTTCGTGTGTTTTTTTCTCACTTCCAACTTCCAAGCCTACTGCTGACCGGATCTCGGCGATGGTAATCGTTGTTAGGCTCCGGACGGCTTTGGCCGCGGATGGATAGGATTGTGATTGGAATTTATTGCTGATTGAAGTCGCCCCCCCTGTAAAGGATGCTGTCCGAACAGATTGGCCGCCCCCGGTTCCGAACGAATCGACCAAGCAGGATTTCCATTGGATTTTAATTTATTATCAAACTCGCTCGTTAGAACCAACGCAGATAAAGTGGTGCGACCTTGGAGATTTGTTCCGGGATGTAAAAGGGCAGGTGGCAGAAGGTCGGGTATTTATTAGCCACCCGTTTACCTTCTGTTTTTTGTCGTGAATACGACTTACTTTACTATGGGGCGCCTTTTCGAAATTAGCCATATGGAAGAATGGGCAGAACTTAATCGTGAATATCTCGACTTGTATTAATGGTAGCAACATAATTCTTTCACCATTTCATCAAAAATATGATCAGGAATTCAGGATAATATTTTGATCAGTGTGCGATAACCACAAACAACTCAAAAATTAAGTTTTCTTAAAATTTGAAAACAACGCGGAAAACACCTTACTTTCGCTTGGGTTTTTCGCGCAAGGACGACGATTTTGAGGTAGTCAGGCACATATCTTCAACTGAATGCGTATAAAAGGGGAACCGTGGTCAAAAATCGATCATCATTCAGTGATTCTTTGTCGATAGTTGAACGTGTTCAGACGTGTTTTCGTTCTCTCGCGTTTGTTCGTTCGTTTGTTGAGTTTTTATGGCGAAACGTAGACGCCGCTCGGGAGGCTCAAAAGCTAGTCCCAAGGCGAATCCTAAGCGTAACAAAAATAACACACCCAGTCCGCGTGTGGTTATTCAAAACCAGAACCAGAATCAATCCACAATTGGTGATATGATGTCAGTGCACTCCGCTCGTTCGGAAATAAGAAGCAACCGTACCGCAACCAACGTAAGCGATGTCAACGGATTCGGTGGCCCTCTCGATGAACTGCCCGAAGAAGAAGAAGAAGCTAAAGTGAAACTTCCACCGCTGATGGTGAAATCAGTCCCGCTCGCAACGTTACAGCGTGAACTGATTCGAAATGGAATTCAAGCCGAATTCAAGCTGTGTGGTATCGGCATCAAGGTGATGTTGCATACCAAATCCGAGTACGTGAAAGCAAAAAATTATCTCGATCGTGCTGGTGCAGAGTATTTCTCGCACGATTTGGCAACGGAAAAGCCATTCAAAGCAGTGGTACGTGGTTTACCGCTGATGAGCGGTAATGACATCGCATCGGAGCTGGCCGAACGATACAAGCTCCAACCGGTTGCTGTTTTCCCGATGACTAGGAAGGATGTCACCAACAAGTATCGCGATTGTCTGTACCTCGTACATTTTAAAAAAGGTACAGTGACACTGAACGCTTTGAAAGCTGTTAGATCCATCAGCAGTATGATCGTGAGCTGGGAACCGTACCGTGGGACAAACCGTGACGTCACCCAGTGTATGCGCTGTCTGAACTTCGGACACGGTACACGCAACTGCCATCTTCAACCGAGATGCAACAACTGCGGTCAGGTGCATTTAACGTCCAGCTGCCCTGCAGAAGGAGACGCCGTATTGAAATGTATTCATTGCGGTGAAGGTCATCGGTCTACCGACAAGCAGTGTCGCAAGAGGGAGGAGTATAAACAAATACGGAAACGTGCATCGCAGAATCATCAGCCTGGAAGAAAACCCAACAAGGGTCCGGTTTTCAATAACGGCGAGTTTCCTTTGCTGGCGTCAAATCGGAAGAACGGCGCTGGAACTTCCTCCACACAGCAACTGCCGCCGCAGCCAAATCCTACGGTTCCCTGGTCATCGTTGTTGGCAGGATCCGGAATGCCACTTGCTGGAGTGAACGGTCAACCAGCTCAGGTGAGTCCCCATTTAAATACCCCTCATTTGGACCAAAATCTTCCGCCCAAATTTACCACCGAACAACTCTTGCCGATCTTCGCAGAGATGTGCAACAAAATGCAAAAATGTCAAACAAGATTTGACCAGATTTCTGTGTTAGGGCAATTCATTATACAATATGCCTGTTAACCCGTTAAATATTGTTTTATGGAACGCCCGCGGATTGTCGCGGAAACGCGTTGAGTTGTGTGATCTCTTGGAGCAACAATCAACAGATATCGTAGCTATCACGGAAACGCATTTAAAACCCGGAAATAATCTGTACCTTCCTGGGTTTAACATAGTTAGGCTGGATCGAACCCACTCGGGCGGAGGGGGTGTCGCTCTAGCCATCAGAAAAACTATTAAATATATCATTCAACCGCACTATCGCACATCGGTGATCGAAGCCGTCGGTATCGAGGTGTCTTCCGATACTGGAAAAATTATTATTATTGCCGCTTATTGTCCGACACAGTGCTATGACGGCAATGGGATGGCAAGGAAATTTAAAAATGATCTTGCGAAGCTAACCAGAACCGACAAGAAGTTCATCTTGGCTTGCGATTTAAACGCGAAACACGAGACATGGCGAAATATCCGTAGGAATAAAAATGGGTGTCTTCTCTTCGAGGATCTACAGCTGGGTTATTACACCATCCACGCTCCGTATCAGCCGACATATCTTTCGCCTGCCGGCATCTCGTCCACCTTGGATATAGTTCTGTCGAACTTCGACTTGCTGAGCCAACCAGTTACAACAAACGATCTCAGCTCTGATCATTTTCCGGTTTCATTTCAAATCGGTGGTGATATTCAGTGCGGTGAACCGCAAACCAGGAAAAATTACCACGACGTCAACTGGGTGGAATTCGCCCGGATTGTTGATCGGCATATCGATGCTACTAAAGCGTTGAATTACACTGACGATATAGATGAGGCTTTATCCGAGCTGAAGGCCGCTATCTCTGTAGCTGAGAACCACTGCGTTAGACAGGTTCCGATCCACGGAGTATTGCTTAAAATCGACACGATGACCAAAGCAATTATCCGTCAACGTAACAAAGTACGGCGCCAATTTCAACGGTCAGGCGATTTATCGAAAAAATACGTTGCATCGAAATTGTCAGAGCTGATCAGTTCTCGAGTTGATGACTTGAAAAACGAAAACTTCTCGTCAATGATCCAAAGGCTAGACCCGTTCTCGCGGCCTTTCTGGAAGGTGTCAAAGGTATTAAAGTCAAAACCGAAACAAATCCCTCCGTTAACTCAGAACAACGACATTCTGGTAACCCCGTTTGAAAAAGCGACCGCAATCGGCGAACACATTTTGCGCTCTCACAACCTGGGTAATTCCGTTGTCAGTCCCATGGAAGACGCAGTTCGAGAAACGATGTCCACTTTGCGTAACACCCGCTGCTACGTTCCGGAAAATGTTAAGGTTAAACCCGAACAAGTTGCCGCAACAGTAAAAGCATCCAAAAACATGAAGGCGCCGGGCTTTGACTCGATTTTTAACCTTACACTGAAGAAACTCAGCCATCAGACCTACACCTTTATTGCCAGTGTTTTCAACAGATGTCTCGATTTGAACTACTTCCCCTCGGAGTGGAAAATCGCCAAGGTTGTACCGTTACTTAAACCATCTAAAGATCCAACGAATCCCTCTAGCTATCGTCCCATTAGCCTTCTGTCGTCGCTAAGCAAGCTCTTCGAAAGACTCATCTTAGATCGTGTTCTATTGCACATCGAAAACAACAACATTTTCCTGCCCGAACAGTTCGGATTCAGAAAGGGTCATTCCACAACTCATCAGTTGCAAAGAGTAGTGAACATCATCGACCGTAACAAGCACGTCGCAAAGTCTACAGCCATGGCTCTGCTGGACGTCGAGAAGGCATTCGACAACGTCTGGCACGAAGGTCTCATCTACAAGATGTATCGCTACAACTTCCCAGTGTACCTCATCAAGATAGTACAAAACTATCTCAGTGGCAGAAGCTTCAAAGTCAGCGTGAACGGAACCCTATCGAACGGGTTTGTTGTACCCGCCGGAGTACCTCAGGGTAGTATTCTCGGACCAGTACTGTACAACGTCTACACCTCGGATTTCCCTCGACTTCCTGATGGTTGCCAATTCTGCTTCTTCGCGGATGATACAGCTATCCTTTGCAAAGGAAGGGTCACAAAACATCTCACCAAAAAGCTGCAAAACTGCCTTGATTCCGTTGTCAGCTACATGAACACCTGGAAGATAAAAATTAACGCTTCCAAAACTCAGGCGATCCTGTTTCCATACAGCCTATCTCAGCGACTCACTCCTCCAGCTGATTGCAAGATCGTGGTTGATGGGCTTCAAATCGACTGGTCCAATGAGGTGGTCTATCTGGGGCTCACTTTTGATCGTAAACTACTTTTCCGCTCGCATGTCGACAAGATAAAATCTAAATGCTCTTTGCTCATCAAATGTCTCTACCCATTAATCAAGAGAAGGTCATCTCTTATTCGCAAGAATAAGTTAGCCGTTTACACCCAGATCATCGCTCCAGTGTTTCAGTACGCGTTGCCTGTGTGGGGGAGGTGTGCCGTTACACATCGGAACAAAATCCAAGTGCTGCAGAACAGAGCCCTGAAAATGATTCTGGATCTTCCGTGGTTCACCAGGACTTCAACAGTTCATCAACTAAGAGACGTCACTACCGTCAACGAGAAACTAATTGCAGCCAATGGAAAATTCCAAGAAAAATGTGCAATTTCTGAATACCCTCTTATTAGTTCACTATTTTAGTTTTGTTGTAGTTTTAGTTGTAGTTTAGTTTTATAAATCAAACTGTCTATCAGTTAAACTGTTAAAAAGAAATTGAATCAAAATTATTAACTAGTAAATTACCGTAAATCAAAAGATGAAAAGTAACATTACTACATCACTTGACATGTAATATCATACAGAAATGTAACCAAAGAGAAACAATAAATATTTAATGTAAAAAAAAAAAAAAATCGATCATTTCTTTTCGTGCGTTCGATGGAAGCAGACGTCGTGGGAGTGGAATCATCAACCAGCAGCGACGGACCAAATTGAGTTCCTCAATTTGGTCCTTGTGAATGCTAGAACAGAATCCCTACAGCATATTGATAATTTCTTTCAATAAATTATGCAAATCCGAAATGAAATAATCGACAATAAAATTCTGTATGTGGCTATTTTTATAGCCGTTAGGACCGCCCATTAGTGAAAAAGCTACAAACGAAATCACATAAAAGGAAATCTCTTAACAAAAATTCAATCAGTTTGGATTCAATCACCACTGCGAGCAGATGTGTTTTGTGTCGTCTGCACGCTTTCGACAACAGCGATTACGTCACAGTTGCCAGTCATTAGCAGTGGGAAAAAAACAACGGTGGAGAGCATTGCACAATATCAGCCGTTCTAATGGCTCTAAAAGTTTTCTAAAGAACTATTAGGATTTGTTGTTCGCAAATCGTAGGGAAATATCCTCAGTTTACTGCAAATCAAGAATAGTTTGCTTAGATTTGTGCGCTTTCGCTGTGTGAAATTCACAGTAATCGAGATCATGTGAAGCCTTTTTTTGCAAAAAAATGTTTTAGAGTTTAATGTCGTAGAGAATTACGCAATTTGACTCTTCTGAATGCTGGAAACGAATCCCTACAGCATATTGATAGTTTCTTTCAATAAATTATGCAAATCCGAAATGAAATAATCGACAATAAAATTCTGTATGCGGCTAATTTTATAGCCGTTAGGACCGCCCATTAGTGAAAAAGCTACAAACGAAATCACATAAAAGGAAATCTCTTAACAAAAATTCAATCAGTTTGGATTCAATCGCCACTGCGAGCAGAGGTGTTTTGTGTCGTCTGCACGCTTTCGACAAGAGCGATTACGTCACAGCTGCCAGTCATTAGCATTGGAAAAAAAAACAACGGTGGAGAGCATTGCACAATATCAGCCGTTCTAATGGCTCTAAAAGTTTTCTAAAGAACTATTAGGATTTGTTGTTCGCAAATCGTAGGGAAATATCCTCAGTTTACTGCAAATCAAGAACAGTTTGCTTAGATTTGTGCACTTTTCGCTGTGTGAAATTCACAGTAATCGAGATCAAGTGAAGCCTTTTTTTGCAAAAAATGTTTTAGAGTTTAATGTCGTAGAGAATTACGCAATTTGACTCTTCTGAATGCTGGAAACGAATCCCTACAGCATATTGATAGTTTCTTTCAATAAAATATGCAAATCCGAAATGAAATAATCGACATTAAAATTCTGTATGCGGCTATTTTTATAGCCGTTAGGACCGCCCATTAGTGAAAAAGCTACAAACGAAATCACATAAAAGGAAATCTCTTATCAAAAATTCAATCAGTTTGGATTCAATCGCCACTGCGAGCAGAGGTGTTTTGTGTCGTCTGCACGCTTTCGACAAGAGCGATTACGTCACAGCTGCCAGTCATTAGCATTGGGAAAAAAAACAACGGTGGAGAGCATTGCACAATATCAGCCGTTCTAATTAGAGGCGTGCAAAACAGCTCATTTTGGTGAACAGCTCCGAACCGATCAGCTCACCAAAGTGAATCGATTCGATGTATCAGCTCATCAGCTCTTTTATTTTGAACTAAAGGTTCATTTTGTGCGCCGTTTTTCTTATGCACCGATTTTTTTCAAATGCATGATCGAAATTGAATCATTGATTTGCAATGATGCAATGAATGCCATGCGAAATAATTTATCTTTAATTGATGTCGACTAAATTGAATCTCTTAAAGAGCCGAAGATCCGATCAGCTCGTAGCGTGTTCCCTGCGTCATAATGCAGTGAACTGGGTAGCAAAAGAGTGAGCTGGTGAGCTGCGGTTCTTTTGAAAAGAGCTGTGAGCTGTCAGCTCACTTCAATGATTCGATTCACTGGAACAGCTCAGGAGCAAATTGCCCATCTCTAGTTCTAATGGCTCTAAAAGTTTTCTAAAGAACTATTAGGATTTGTTGTTCGCAAATCGTAGGGAAATATCCTCAGTTTACTGCAAATCAAGAACAGTTTGCTTAGATTTGTGCACTTTTCGCTGTGTGAAATTCACAGTAATCGAGATCAAGTGAAGCCTTTTTTGCAAAAAATGTTTTAGAGTTTAATGTCGTAGAGAATTACGCAATTTGACTCTTCTGTATGCTGGAAACGAATCCCTACAGCATATTGATAGTTTCTTTCAATAAATTATGCAAATCCGAAATGAAATAATCGACAATAAAATTCTGTATGCGGCTAATTTTATAGCCGTTAGGACCACCCATTAGTGAAAAAGCTACAAACGAAATCACATAAAAGGAAATCTCTTAACAAAAATTCAATCAGTTTGGATTCAATCGCCACTGCGAGCAGAGGTGTTTTGTGTCGTCTGCACGCTTTCGACAAGAGCGATTACGTCACAGCTGCCAGTCATTAGCATTGGGAAAAAAACAACGGTGGAGAGCATTGCACAATATCAGCCGTTCTAATGGCTCTAAAAGTTTTCTAAAGAACTATTAGGATTTGTTGTTCGCAAATCGTAGGGAAATATCCTCAGTTTACTGCAAATCAAGAACAGTTTGCTTAGATTTGTGCACTTTTCGCTGTGTGAAATTCACAGTAATCGAGATCAAGTGAAGCCTTTTTTTGCGAAAAATGTTCCAGAGTTTAATGTCGTAGAGAATTACGCAATTTGACTCTTCTGAATGCTGGAAACGAATCCCTACAGCATATTGATAGTTTCTTTCAATAAAATATGCAAATCCGAAATGAAATAATCGACATTAAAATTCTGTATGCGGCTATTTTTATAGCCGTTAGGACCGCCCATTAATGAAAAAGCTACAAACGAAATCAGGTAGAAACAAGCCTCTCAACAAAACTTAAATCAGTTTGGATTGTATCGCCACTGCGAGCAGATGTGTTTTGTGTCGTCTGCACGCTTTCGACAAGAGCGATTACGTCACAGCTGCCAGTCATTAGCATTGGGAAAAAAACATCGGTGGAGAGCATTGCACAATATCAGCCGTTCTAATGGCTCTAAAAGTTTTCTAAAGAACTATTAGGATTTGTTGTTTGCAAATCGTAGGGAAATATCCTCAGTTTACTGCAAATCAAGAATAGTTTGCTTAGATTTATGCACTTTTCGCTGTGTGAAATTCACAGTAATCGAGATCAAGTGAAGCTTTCTTTGTTTTTGCGAAAAATGTGAAAAAGGGGAATGCGTGCATAATTCATACAATTGATATTCGGAAGTGTTAAGGAGCATGTCAGTTGTTTTCGTATTCACGACATCCAGTTATGTCTCTGACATTACCCACCCGCCTTTTTTGTTCGTGTTTAGTTTGTAGTAGTTGAGGGAGAGGAAAAAACCTCGTTCCGCATGAACTGTTCCCTCGATGTGTGATCCCGCCGGGGTCTGTTTTATGACCGTGGCAAATACTGGCAACTGTCCGTCCGGGACTCACATGGACAGTGGGCTCCGTTCATGGCCGACTATTAGGTCTAATGGGGGCCTTCATTATCCGCAGGGCAGTTTACCAGTGTTTTGCTTGCTTTAATTTTTTTGTGTTTGATTTGTAATTTCATCAATCGATCCAGTGGATGGTGAAAAACATGTCAAAAACAGGTTTTCTGGGAACGTCAATGTTTCCTGCTTTAAATCTACTAGTTAGCTTCAACATCTTACAGAACACCGTCCAGAAAGCATAACATACTCAATGATGATGACCATTTCATTAATTATGAAAAGGAACATTCAGCTCAATCCTGAAAATGAACCCTCATTCAGCTTGCTGAAATTTTCCCATTCATCCGGACGGAGATCTCGAAACTAACAACCACTATGTTCCCTTATTGGAGAAGGAAAGGAACGAAAATAAAAATTAACTCGATTCTGTGAAAGGACTCATTACCGTTTTATTTTCTAAGTTCAACTTCCCTTTTGCGTCCTTGTTTTTTTTTTTACCCCTGTTTCACTGCAATCACTGCCGGCGTTGACGTGGCAACGGAAGCCAAATGCGAACGAAGTGTGCTTTCTACAACATGCCAACTACGATCCGTTTTCCCATGGCCGACTGTTGTTTGTTGCAGTACATTAATTTTGCGTCCGGACGATTTTCGACATGACGCAGGATGACTAGATTGAAAAGCGTAATGAATTGAACTGAATGATTGAAGACCCCTGGTATTCAAAACTTCCATCAGCAGCAGCTAAAGGGTTAATAGTTGTGCTCAAATGAGCATCTGATGTTCCATTTTCCGTACGAGGGAGGGAATCACTGACAACCGGAAATCCAAGACGATTCTGAACCGTGCGGATAAAGTGACCGTAGCATCCGGCCCTCAAAGGCGGCAAGTGGACGAGAACTAATGAATGTAATCTTGTGCAGGAATTAAAATTTAATGGGTACTAATATTCAGGTTTATTTGCTCCATCGTGCTCGTAAGCCCAGTGAGCCCGTTGTCAACTCTCTTCCCGCAGAGTAAATGAGAGTAAATGATGGTCAGCAGTTCCTGGTCCGTCCGAAAGTACCAGTAAATAGGCAGCGAGTCGAGATATCATTTAATTTGCTGTGTCGTAAATTGTACTGATTAGTAAAAGAAACATCATACGATCATTGCTTTAGCTTAACTTTGTTTTTTTTTATTGTGATGGATATAAATATTTTCCATAAAACTCTTTGATTAAACCGGCATCAAGTGCAGAAGGAGTAACAAATTGTTGCGATTGTGGGTTCGCCTGAATTACCTCGACACTCACACAAAGGAGACGCCCGATGTGAAACAATGCTCGAAAAGGGGTGTGTCGAAGGAAAAGCAAAAAAAAAAAACACAAAAAAGAAGCTTGTTGTGTGTTCGGTTGTTCGTTTAAGTGAAGCATAATTTCTGGCCGGATTGCTTTGATCAAACGATTTTGCTACGTCGTTCAATGTTTGCGTTCAATTTTCGCTTTCTCTCTGTGGCGCTGCCTGCTATTTTGTTTTTATACGTCAAGAAAAGAAAACTCAAAACAATCAAACGAAGTTGTTTCGGGACAAGTTGAAAATGGGGTGGCTGGCTTTTGGCTTCTTTGAGGAATGTCGAAACACAGTCGATTGATGTAGAAAAACTGGATCCACTCGAAATGATCGGATTATTTCGTCCGAATTCTATCGTGATTATTTTTCTTACTCCACATCAAAAGTTTCCTAATAACGGCGAAATGCGGTACGATTCTTGAAATGATTATTGCTTTCGAAACAGACTGGAAAAATTCTACTCAATGTTCTAATTTTCAAAAAGAAAACACAAAGTATAAAGATGCCGGTACTACAGAGAAAATAAGTTTTTTTAGTAGAAAACTTCTACATGTGTTTCAAGTAGAAGGAACATAATTTGTCTAAAGTAGTAATTGATATTAGCAACTTAGCCTTCCACATTCTCTGTAATTTCGAATGATGTACCACATACCTTGCGTAATTCTACTCCATCATATTTGGTGTTCGGGTGGGACACAAGTAGACCATGTAAATCGGTGATTCCCTGCGAAATTCAACTTACCACATGCCAGAAACGCTCGGTTCGCTCAATATCTGATCACACAGCTTATATTTGTTTTCCAACACTCCTACTGTTTTGACTGCAGTGTTTCGACACGTTGAAAACCAACGAGATCAAGCTAAACATCTGTCTCTAATACAATTTTTGATGTCTTCTGTCGTTTTAAATCCGTTTGTTCAAGCCTCGACGTGGAAGGATTCTTAGCGTCAGTAGAATCGTAGCACTAGCCATGCAACGGTTCTGTACGCTATGAGATGGCTACGAAGTCTGTTGAAACAGAAGATCAAATTCCACAAAGAGAAATGTAATATCAAGGCTTTGTACATCTGATTTTGATTCTTCTCTGCTTTTACTATTAAGTCTCTATCTACTGTTGGCTGGCCTTTTTTGCATTCTCTGTCTTTTCAGGATTTTCTGTATTTACTGCCATTCTTTGTGTTTTCGTATTTCATGATCATCAGGATAGAATTTTTTTTTCTATTTTTATGCCGGCACGTCGGATGGGGCCAAGTCTGGTGAATACGGTGGATGGGATAGCAGCTCCTAGCCAAGTGCTTTGATTGTATCCTGAATCGGAATTGCTTTGTGTTCTTCTGGCCCATTCTGGTCGTTTTTTGAATTGAACTGGTTCAAATTGATCGTATGTTATTTGTAGCGATTAGTATTGACAGTTTCACACCAGGTTTTAGAACCACACCTTTCTGATCCCTTCAAAACACACGATTTGGATTGGTGGTCGATGTTGATGGTTGCCCCGGACTAACCCATAATTTTTTTTCCGGTTAGGATTCTTAGAATATATCAAATTTTCATCGTCAATAACATTGCGATGCAAAACTGTTTTTCTATCGAATCTGAAGCGAAATTATTTTTTCGAGTCTGTGAAGCGAAGTGTTTTTTTCGGATTTCCATCTTTCTTTCATTTAATTCATGTGGCACCCATTTTCCACACTTTTGATTTTTTCCCATTACCTTTAAACGGTCAAAAATGGTTTGATGTGCACCGTTTAGCATTGCTGCTATTCGCGTTTGACTAACATAGAACGTATTCGGCGTCTTTCAACTTTTCTGATGGTCTTCCACGTTCTTCATTTTTCAAATCGAAATCGTTTCAACAATTTTTGCATGTTTTTTTTTCGATAGAGCATGATTATCATATGCCTCAACAAGCATTCGATACTTTTCTTCAAATGAAAACAAAAAATTAATGTTGTCATGATCGGGAACGTTTGTGGTATAAAATTTGACATTTTAACATTTTGAAAAAATGTATATGAAAAAAAAACTAACCAAATAAAATAAAAATTAAGGCTTGTTCACACCAAATAAAATAAAAATTAAGGCTTGTTCACACCAAATTTTCACTATCGATACCTTCGTATCTTAACACTCGCTTCATACCGCTATAACTGGTATTTCTCTGTTTTAGTATTGTCATTACTAATTTTTCTGTCTCATTTCGTTTTTGTACTTTATTACATTGTCTACCGAAAAGTGGTGTGTTTTTTTTCTTTTCGTTTTTTTTACTGGCTTCCGTCTTTCATCTTTCCTTTTTTTCTGTATCTCTTTAAGTTTCTGTCGTTTTAACGTTTCGATCTTCCGTTTTCACCCTACAGGTTTTGTGTTTTCTATTGCTTTTTTTTGCGTACTTGATGATTTTTTTTTTTGGTTTTCTTTTTGCCTTTTTTTAGTCATTCTGTCTAAATATCATCGCGTCAATTTTTTCAATTTTTTTTTGTTAATTTTGTTAATTTGGCCATGTCTGTCTCTTCTGTAATTTCTACAATTTCTGTCGATTATTTGCGTATTCTTGATTTAATACTTTCCTCTGCCGTTTCAGTCTCGTCTGGCTTTTATGTGATTTCTATTTTTTGACTAACTCTTATATTGTTTTTTATCTGTCCTTTTTTCTTAACTTTTTTTATATTCAATTATTTCGGTCATTCCTATAATGATTGTTTTCCGTTGTTCCGTATTTTTTATTTCTTTCTTTATTTTCTCTTTCTATACTGTTCTGCAGATCTGTCGTCCTATACTTTATGTTTTTTATCATCCTTATCAATTGAACTATTCCTGTTTTCTCTATTTGCTGCAGTTTCGATATTTTTTTCCAATTTTCCGATATAGTTTTCAACTCTTTTAATACTTTTATTTCTTTGATGTGTTAAGTTTTTTTGTTTTTTTTTATATCTTATATATTATGTTTTCTGTGTCGTTGTTGTTTTTTGTGTCCCTTTGAACTCGTATGGTCTCTCTACGTTTTGTATGTTTGATTTTTTCTTCACTCGCTAAACCGATGTTTATCTTTTTACGCTTAACCTACCTTTTTATTTCCATCTGTCTGTCGTATTTCATATCTTGTTTGCGATTTGTGTATTGTCTCCTTTTCTTTTATTATTATAATCTCTGCACTGTAGTTTTTGCTCTTGATGTTTTTTTTGTCTCTTTAGTATTACTGTTTGTCTTTTCTTTTTAAATGTTAAACCTGTGTTTATTGTCATATCCGGTTTTCTGTCGTTTTGTTTTAAATATTTTTATATCTTTTATATTTTCAAGCCTTTCACATTTTTTATCTTCTGTTTTCTCAATTTTCATTGACGATTTCTTCACGTTTCGCCTTCGGCTTGTCAGTGCTTGAAGCAGTCCGAATTGAATTTTTACACAAACAAACACACCCCTAAATATTCTATTTTATATTGTTTATCGATCTCTTCTGTTGTTCCCTTTTTTGTCGTGTTTTATTTCCTGTTCATTTCCCATTTGAATACGAAGGTCCAATTTTTTATAGTTTTTTTTATTGGAGCTGTCTTCAGGATTATACAGGAACAATTTGCATCATTAGTTTCCCATTGATATTTTTTTTAATTTCCTGGTATTTTTTTCCTAAGCTATGTCATGGAAATTCTCCATCTTGGTCATATATTTTTTGTCCCTGATGCATTATCTTGTCTCTTTATTACAACTGTTTTGTTTTTAAATTTAAAAAAAACTGTTTTTTTTCTATTTTTATGTATTTCAGGAATCAGAACAAATTGGCTCAAATGGCACGTTCCCCTTGATATTTGGAGATTTGTTTCTCTTTTGTATCATTTTTGTTGTTCCATTTAGCTGTTAATCGCGTATTCTACCATTTGAATTCGAAGGTCAATTTTTTATGAGACTAATTCTGCATAAGCTGTCTTCAGGATTATACAAAGACAATTTGCATCATTTGATCATAATTAATTTTTTTTTAATGTCCTGATATTATTTCTTTAACCTTTCTTAATGTATGGTTATAGTTGAAATTATCACGAAAACGGTCCATTTTGATTATGTACTTTTTGTTCCCGATGCATTATCTTGTCTCTTTATTATTACTATTATTATTATCTTTATGTATTTACTGTCATTCCTGGTTTTCAGTCGTTTTGCTACATCTTTTGTGTTTTGTCGCTTCTGTGTTTTCTATTTTCATTGTTTATCGGTTTCTTCAGTTTTTTCTCTTCTGTATCATTTTTGTTGTTTTATTATCTGTCAATCATGTATTTTCTTGTTTGCTGAAGACTATCATTTGAATTCGAAGGTCAATTTTTAGTATTTTTTAGTTGACTCATTCTGCATAAGTTTTCTTCATGATCATAAAAGAACACCTTGCATTATTAGTTAACAATTGATTTTTTTTTAATTTCCGAGCAATTTTGTGTTTAAACCCTTCTCAAAAGTAGGGCTAGAGTTGAAAATTTTGATCATAAAGAAAGCGATAATAGAAAAAATACCAAAACTAAATTTAAGAATGTGCGCAGGAACCGTTCTGTTCTGTTTATTCTGTATTTTTATTTATTGTTGCTGTTTATATTTTGTTCGGTTTCCTCGATCATGTTTTCTTTTCAATTTTGTTCTATCTCTTATTTTATTCTACCTTCTCAAACTGTTCTGTTTATTCTGTAATATCTATCTGTTCGCTTCGTTTTTGTCTTTTGCTTTCTCTGTTTTTAAGTTTTTTTCCATTCCATCGATCTTTTTTTCTTTTCAATTTTTTTCGTTGTTAATTATACTTTCTCAAACACAGATAGATGAAAATAGAAGGTAAAGAATCTTTTTTTATGATCACCGAAATAAATTATTTTTCATTCTCTCTATTTGTTTTTTTTTCTATCTCATCTATTTTGTGTTCATTCTGTCATTTTATTTTCACAGTCTTGGTTTTTTGTATATTAACCTCATCTTTCTCCGTGTCATATTTTTACGTTTCGACTCATCAGTGCATCAGCAGATTATGCTGAACTACTAATGCAATCCCACGGATCCACGACCTACCAAAACCTTTGAATCACTTTCTCCGTGTGTTTTTTCTATTTGTTGTTTTTTTGCTTTTGCCTTTGGTTTTTTATATTTATTTTATCTTTAATGTCCTTTTTGTTTTAATGTCATTTCTTTCCTAACTTTTAAATAATTTTTCATTCTCTCTGTCTTTTATGGTTTTCTGCAAGGACAGAAATGCTTCTTCACCGATCAGGGTCATTTTGCCGAAAACCGTTTCTCCGAAAGCCATTTCGCCGAAAGGGTCATTTCTCCGAATGGTCCACTTCGCCGAATGCCATTTTGCCAAAAGCCATTTCGCCGAAAGGGTCATTTCGCCGAATCCTAAAATCGTCTACGATATCAGGACGGAGTATTTGGAGTTGATTTAAAATAAAGACAAATGAAAGATGATAGCATTAATGCCCGTTTTGTTGACCTACAATTGTACTTCTTGAATAGAGATTGATTCTTGTTCTCTTGAATAAAACTTGATTCATAAACCTCAGAATGGAGTTCCCAAGAAAACTTATTGACTATGAGCCACTAAGCATCAAAGTGCTGGTGTGCTGGTAAACGAGGCGGTTACAGGTTTGTATGCAAAAGGCCACCGCTTCCAACGGCGGGTCGGCGGCCAACTCAGCTGGCGTCGCCATCTTGGCTTCGGTTAGTACGATATGACCTATTCGGCGAAACGGCTTTCGGCGAAATGATCTGCTCTCTTCAGCATATTCGTTTTTTTTTTAAATTATTATTTATTCCATAGTTTTGGGTACCGTATTGGTACCGGTTTTTGTCAAATGCACATAACTATTTTTTTTTTACTTCTCGTCTTCGACTTATCAGTGCATTAGCAGTATATGTTGAACTTCGTATGACACCTAATGGTTCTCTATAAACCGCTAAGCAGAAGTAGAGTTAATACTACTTGCACTTTTTGCATCGAAGCGGCATGTCTTGATTTATGTCTATCTGCTTTTCAAGTTTTCTTGGATTTTCTTCTTCCTTTATCTTCTATTTTGCCGTGTTTCCCGTCTGTTTGATTCGTTCTGGTATTCTAAATTCTTTCTATTTGTCCTTTTTTGTGGTATATCTTGTCTTTTCTATCATTAAAATTTATTGCCTTCTCTGTCTCTCAATCTTTTCCGTCTTGAAGGAAGCTTTTTACTTCTTTACAGTTTGTTTTGTTTGATACCTAATTTTGTTTCGTAATAAAGTAGATTAGCTCACTGACCGTTGATTCACCGAACGAGTCAATTAGTCGAATCGGAGGCTATTTGTTTATCTAATATATTTTAGCTTTGCGTTTCGTCTTCGACTCGTAAATGCTTAGCATTTTATGTTGAGCTGTTAGGTGGCATAACAGTTTAACATTTCAACGTGATTTCCGAATTCAAACTCTTACTTCAGATGTGAACAATGATTTTAGTTGATGGAACATAGTTTAACGTGCCTAAAATTGAAATAAGTTCTCTTTTTTTCGTCAAAACATGTACCAAAATGATCCTTTTTCTCTTGAATGATTTCCCCAGAATGGTTGATGTAATTCGAAATCATTTTCCGAGGAAATAATTTGGCTCCATTAGTTATAAAGCTCATCAATCTAATACTGAGAAGTGGATAAATGTTCACCACTCCACCCCATCCTTTCAATCAACCGAAATCATGACCGTCTAACTATAGATATACCGGTTGAAAAAAAACGAGTAACATTTAACGAATATATTTCCGGTGATGCTCGAAACAACTAGCTTTTAGTGACGGAATTCAAAACCATACTAATCCCGTCCAATTTAATCGAGTTCTCTCGTGCAATGCAAATCACATTAACGGCACCCATTTTTCCAGTCAATTACCACATTGCGCTTTGTTCAATAGCCAATAACTGAATTTTGCTGGTAGTAATTTTTCCATGGTGATTAAACCGTTTAGTCTTTCATCTGAGTTTCACCATCAAACCAGAACCATTCGTAATGTATTCTAATCAATTCAAATTTCTGGTATCCGAACTGTACCAGCATTTCTGTGTCCGGGTGGCAGGCAGTAGCGAGCGATTGTTGAATTTTGGCGACTAGTTGAAACCGCCAGCTGGTGGCAGATTCCGCAACTACGTCGATAACCATCAGTCATCTCCTGCTGCCGCCACGTGCCGCTTTTATTCAATTGCAGGGGCTGCAAATCTAAAGGCTGGCAACGGCAGGAAGAGGAAATTAATGCTACTGACATCAATAATGCAGGGCAACAAGTTTAACCCCCCGTCCCTCCTTCCGGAATGGGCCAACTTTGGGAATTTGGGAAGGTATTTTGTCATGTTGAACGACGTCATCAACAGGTGGAAGTACAATAGCAAAATGGTTTAGTTGCGTGTCAAAAGCGGGACCATTGTATTCGGTGCTTGAACACCTTGATTCATTCGTTCTGACGTTCAGAAGAATTTAATAACGAAAAAATTTTATATCATGTATTTCCGGCGCCAACTGTGATGACAGTTCGTTCGGCAACGCATTTTTGACTGCACATCGAAACGAAAGCCTGCCAATCATATTAATATGTTAAATCAAAATGTAAGAAAAGTACGGCAAACTCCCGGTACCGCTTGTTACCAAACTCAAATATTAAAGCCACAGAAGTAATGGAAGACTTTCGCCTAACTGGAAACGAAACGGGGAAACATCCGCCCGTAAAGCAGCTTACTCGCATTCCTCTTATTACCCAATCCCAATTGAAGTACTTCCGGTTGCCGTCGAACTTCGTGCAGATCCGATCCGTCGTCGTATTCTGGCAAGCGAAAGTTACCAAAATGGCAAATTTTCCTTCCTCTCACTACTCCACATTACGCCTGAACTGATGGCGAACCGATTCAAACTTTTCCGGACCAGAATTTTGCGGAATAAAGACGAAGCAAGCCTTGTTTATTTTATATGCGTTGTGTTCAAGTGCGTGATTGGAAACTCACCGCCCGGTCGCAGTAGGCTCCGTCACTGATGATGCGTGTGTGTGTGTGTGCTACAACACAGAAGTAAGTAAATAAATAAGTTAGAATGGTTTTGGTGGGAGCCCGATCGGATGGGTTCCGATTTCCGGCAAAATGAAGCCATATAGTGAGAGTGGTCTCATCAATAAGCTTACCGAAAACAGTTTGTTCTGCTAGGGGAACATCCGAAAAGGTACGGCTTTATGTCATTTAGGAACTCGAGTACGGACCAGGCATTCGTTCTAAAAGCTCGATACAAGTAAGCCAGTACTGACCTTTGATCTTCTACTAATATTTTAACTAGAGCTATTTTTCAAATATCAATTTGAATTTTGTTTTACAATGATTTCAAAACTTTGTAAGCACACTGCCCATCAAGTGAAAAACTTAAAAAATCTATATCATTCAACCTTTCCGCATAGATTGTATGGGATTTTCGAATATAAAACAAAAAGAAATGGAGAAAAAAACGAAAAGTTTAAAAAATATTAACTCAAAAATCAATACATAGCTGTAAATAATAGAATAACCAGTAACAAAGAAACAGGAAAATATCGCATATCATTATCCAATATCCAGAATAATAGTATATTAATTAGATTGATGGGGTAAGGGCTTGTTCAGTGTAGGGATGGGACTGCAATTTGAGCCACATCGAGCGTGTAAGATAGTAAGGTGCCGAACAATGGTCATCTCTAATTTACAAAAATAATAGTACACAAATCTTTTAGCATAGCAAAGAATGTACCCTTGCAAAATTTGAACTTAATCGGATATGCGTTTATTTTTCAATGTTGAAAACCTCTTTGGTTGCAGAAGAAATGGGAACTGTACATCAATTCCATTCATCCATTTTTTAATGTAAGAAGTCTCATAAATGCGAATAACGCTAAGAATTGATATTATCTCGAGAAAAAATTTTCTTTCTGAGACCGTAAAAATTTATTTTATTTGTTATTCCTTATTCCTTATTCCTTATTCCTTATTCCTTATTCCTTATTCCTTATTCCTTATTCCTTATTCCTTATTCCTTATTCCTTATTCCTTATTCCTTATTCCTTATTCCTTATTCCTTATTCCTTATTCCTTATTCCTTATTCCTTATTCCTTATTCCTTATTCCTTATTCCTTATTCCTTATTCCTTATTCCTTATTCCTTATTCCTTATTCCTTATTCCTTATTCCTTATTCCTTATTCCTTATTCCTTATTCCTTATTCCTTATTCCTTATTCCTTATTCCTTATTCCTTATTCCTTATTCCTTATTCCTTATTCCTTATTCCTTATTCCTTATTCCTTATTCCTTATTCCTTATTCCTTATTCCTTATTCCTTATTCCTTATTCCTTATTCCTTATTCCTTATTCCTTATTCCTTATTCCTTATTCCTTATTCCTTATTCCTTATTCCTTATTCCTTATTCCTTATTCCTTATTCCTTATTCCTTATTCCTTATTCCTTATTCCTTATTCCTTATTCCTTATTCCTTATTCCTTATTCCTTATTCCTTATTCCTTATTCCTTATTCCTTATTCCTTATTCCTTATTCCTTATTCCTTATTCCTTATTCCTTATTCCTTATTCCTTATTCCTTATTCCTTATTCCTTATTCCTTATTCCTTATTCCTTATTCCTTATTCCTTATTCCTTATTCCTTATTCCTTATTCCTTATTCCTTATTCCTTATTCCTTATTCCTTATTCCTTATTCCTTATTCCTTATTCCTTATTCCTTATTCCTTATTCCTTATTCCTTATTCCTTATTCCTTATTCCTTATTCCTTATTCCTTATTCCTTATTCCTTATTCCTTATTCCTTATTCCTTATTCCTTATTCCTTATTCCTTATTCCTTATTCCTTATTCCTTATTCCTTATTCCTTATTCCTTATTCCTTATTCCTTATTCCTTATTCCTTATTCCTTATTCCTTATTCCTTATTCCTTATTCCTTATTCCTTATTCCTTATTCCTTATTCCTTATTCCTTATTCCTTATTCCTTATTCCTTATTCCTTATTCCTTATTCCTTATTCCTTATTCCTTATTCCTTATTCCTTATTCCTTATTCCTTATTCCTTATTCCTTATTCCTTATTCCTTATTCCTTATTCCTTATTCCTTATTCCTTATTCCTTATTCCTTATTCCTTATTCCTTATTCCTTATTCCTTATTCCTTATTCCTTATTCCTTATTCCTTATTCCTTATTCCTTATTCCTTATTCCTTATTCCTTATTCCTTATTCCTTATTCCTTATTCCTTATTCCTTATTCCTTATTCCTTATTCCTTATTCCTTATTCCTTATTCCTTATTCCTTATTCCTTATTCCTTATTCCTTATTCCTTATTCCTTATTCCTTATTCCTTATTCCTTATTCCTTATTCCTTATTCCTTATTCCTTATTCCTTATTCCTTATTCCTTATTCCTTATTCCTTATTCCTTATTCCTTATTCCTTATTCCTTATTCCTTATTCCTTATTCCTTATTCCTTATTCCTTATTCCTTATTCCTTATTCCTTATTCCTTATTCCTTATTCCTTATTCCTTATTCCTTATTCCTTATTCCTTATTCCTTATTCCTTATTCCTTATTCCTTATTCCTTATTCCTTATTCCTTATTCCTTATTCCTTATTCCTTATTCCTTATTCCTTATTCCTTATTCCTTATTCCTTATTCCTTATTCCTTATTCCTTATTCCTTATTCCTTATTCCTTATTCCTTATTCCTTATTCCTTATTCCTTATTCCTTATTCCTTATTCCTTATTCCTTATTCCTTATTCCTTATTCCTTATTCCTTATTCCTTATTCCTTATTCCTTATTCCTTATTCCTTATTCATGCGGATCCGACTTCCGGATACGGAAATATAGGGTAAAGTGGGTTAAAAATTGTATACCATCCCTGAAAATGGGGAAAAACCTTAAAAAAATTCTAAACCGACCTTCAGTAGACGGTCAAACAAACCGATTTCGGTTATTTTTTAAGAATCGAAGAAATTTTTTTTGAAGAATACTACAGTCTTATACATGATAGTATGATTGATATAAGAAAGGCATCATTACACTACTCGGTGGATTAAAACAGGTTTTTTATTTCTCTTTTCTTCTTTTCATTTTTTTTTTGTTTTTTTGTCTTTTATGTCATTTCATGTTCCCATTCTCTATTTTCCTTTGTATTTATTTTCGTTTAAATTTTTCTTTTTTGATTTTTCCTTTCCTTTTATAAGTTTTCTTTTACCTTTTTTCTCTTCTGCTTCATTCTTTTTTTTTTGTTTATCTATTTTCGTTTTTCCCTTTTCTTCATTTATTGTTCGATTTATCTTTTTCCTATTTACGCTTTCATTTTCCTTATTATTTTTACTGTTTCATTTAACTTCTTCACTTGTTCTTTTCCTCATTTCTTTTTTTACTTTTCCTATATCTTGATCACTGTTTTCTTACTTCATATTTCCTTTTTCTCTTTTCTCTATTTTTTATTTTCTTTTTTTCCTATTTTCTTTTTCTTTTTGGCATTTTTTTGTATTTCCTTTTTGTTCTTTCCATTCTCTTTTCTGTTTTTCTTCATCCTTGTTCCTTATTTTCTTTTTCACCGTTTCTTGTTTCCATTCTCATTTTTTATTTTCTCACTTACGTTTCAGTTTTCCTTTTTTTTAATACTTTTCTCATTTTTCTAGTTTTCTTTCCCTGATATCTTCTTCTGTTTCTTTCCTTTTTCTTATTTCTATTTTCGTTTTTACTCTTCTTCATTTCACTTTTTCTTTTTCCTTCTCTTTTTCATTATTTTTCGTTTATTTTTCTTATTCGCTTTTTTCTATTTTATCTTTTTCTCTCTTTTTTTCTTTCTTCTGTTATCCTCTCATCTTCAATTTTTACTTTTTCTTTTTTTGTTTCTTACTTTATCATACTTTTTCAATTTTTTTTCTCCGGTTTCCAGTTCCCCTATTCCTTTCCTCATTTTTGTTTTTCCTTTCTTGTTGTTTTTTTTCATTTTCATTTTCTTTTTGATATATTTCTTGTATTTGTTTTTCTCTTTTCCTTATTTTATCCATTGCTGTTTCCTATTGCTCTATCCTCTTTCCGTTTCATTGCATCCTTTTTCCGTTTTTCCTCTTTCTTTTTTCTTTTTTTCGTTTTTATCTTGTATTATTCTATTTCCGCTTCCTTCTGACCATTTTCGTTTCTTTTTTCCATTAAACTGGCTTGCATGATAAAAACGAGTTTCTCGAGGAATACTATTTGAAAAAAAAAGAAAATAATTAAACGCAGCATTAGGTTTTGCTCCTTGTGTTTATATTAAGCTTGTTATAAAACCATCGAATTTTGTAAATGCATGTAAAGTAGTAAATTTCGTTATTAAAGCCGCTAATCGCATTAAGGGGTAACACCACCGTAGAAAAAAAAGAGAAATACTTTTTTGGGGAATTGTTTTGGGATCCAAAAAATGGAGTAATCCGAATTTTGTATAAAACACTTTTCAATATGTACAACAAAATGATCAGTTTTAAAAATTGAAAAACAAAATGGCGGCTTGGCGGCTTGGCGGCTTGGCGGCATTTCCGCGAAAGTGCTGCATTTCGGCGGCCGGAAATTCAGCTCCCGCAATTTTTGATCATATTTCATATTACAGTGTGCATAGAGGTGCGTAGTGGTTTTTTAATTAATTGATTTTCTGTACAATGGCAATCCTTTGAAAATAAAACCGCATTTTTTCATCACAAAATTGTTCATAAAAAAATATTTATTTCATTATTTTTAAGATCATACCTTTGGTTACCTTTGGCAATGAAAAAAAAATTTCCGATTTTTTGGAAATTCTGCAGTGGTGTAACCCCTTAACATCGAATGTTGGTTTTGAAAAACAGTTTAATGCTATATAATCTATCATTTCAATGAAAGAAACGTTTTCTATATTTTGAGATCAATGTGTTGGGCCTTAAAATGACCCGTTAATTAAATTAATAATTTTATACTCACTTGTCGCGAAACATGGTGTTTTTTGGGACACAAATTTAAGATAGAATTTTTTTCCACAATCCCTCAAGAAGACTACAGTAAATAGTCGAAACGTTGGTGACCACTTAAAAATTTGTTTTAAGTCGAAAATTTTATGCCGAAAATAAAAAAAAATCTGAATAATGCATAATTCGGTGAAACGATTTTTTTTGTTTCGATTATAGAGGTTTTAGCTGTAAGGTAATTCTCTTCTCGGGTCAGAAACACGTTGGAATCGAACCCGGGCAATTACTGCTACTTGTAGTATCATCAGTTACTAATTGCAAAATTAAAGCCCTCTCTCTTCTCTGACAGGAACATCACATCGCACAAACTGTTCACAGTAAATTCGTTTTCTTAGCTTTCGAATCCCACCTCGAAACCGGCTGTCGTCATGTCAATCCGTCACTTTTATTTATGTCAGCAACTTCCTTCTCATTTTGGCCACTTGGCTCATTTTGGTGCTAAACTGACTGGAGTAAACTACACGATGGGAACCAGCCCAAAGTCTGTGTGTTTGTGTGTGTGTGTGTGTGTAGCCCGGGGTTCGCGGGTCGTTAATTTCGGCGGGCGGGATTTCCACAAACGACGCCGATTCCCGCCCGTTGTTTGTGGCCTCGAAGCCTAAATTGTTCATCACGTTAATGGGCTCATTAGAGGGCGTCAAGACATACGCCACGGAAGGATAATGTAATTCTTACCTTCCGCGCTTCTTCCTTCTGGCCGTGGAGGAGGGGAGAGGTGAAAGAATGTAATTTCGTCTTCGAAATGTGCTGCGAAATTTCAAGACAATTCCTCGGAAGTCATTTACAAGAAGGTGAAGAATGTGTTGCTGAAACAACATTCGTTACTTGGCTCGGTACTCAGCTATTGAGTGATTAATTGCTGGCAGATATCGGGATATCGCGTAGTGTTTAACATCCGCGATCCATTCTAGTAATTCATTTTGCTAATTCTCAACGTTTCCATTTCTTCATTCGCAGGTTTGCAGTAAAGTGTTCGGGAATGCATCGGCCCTGGCCAAGCACAAGCTGACGCACAGCGACGAACGGAAGTATGTTTGCGGAATGTGCTCGAAGGCGTTCAAAAGACAGGACCATCTGTAAGTAAACTGTTTGCTATTCTTTTATCAAACTTCATCTCTAGTCCTAGCCTAGCCTAGCCCTAGGGCCGGAACCATAACTAAAACTTATTCTCTTTGAACCGGCCGTATGGTGCTGCTAGAGCCTAAACCAATACCTTTGATTAATTGGAATTTTTATCCCGTTTGTTCCAGTAACGGTCACATGCTGACACACCGGAACAAGAAACCGTACGAGTGCAAGGTCGAAGGATGTGGCAAGTCCTACTGCGACGCCCGTTCACTGCGAAGGCACACCGAGAATCATCACAGTGCTGCCGGCGGACTAGGAGGAGGAGGAGGAGGAGGACTGTCGGGAGCTTCGACACCGACATCCAGCCCGACGGCATCGACTACGCTTTCCGCGATGACGATGGCCATGACGACGGCAACGGCTACGACAACGTCGATGACTACCGGCCCACTCAGCCTCTCGCCGGCCACCGCCAGTGGTAAGAACCCATTGCTTTGCGGGATGTGGGTGGGAATTCTGGTTCTTAATTAAGAAATTATTCCGTTGGGTGGTAGCAGGGCTAATAATTTCATTAGTCGGATCAAACAAAGGGTTACCGATAAGGCTATTTTTAGCCTATCCGGATCGGATTCAGAAGGATGCCCTGTTTTTAATCTACGGATGAAAGCATCAATAATTATTCAAAACGTATCCTAATTTTACATTCTTTCGTTACTGTTTTGACAGTTCGTAAGAAGCTGTCAACTGTATTTTACATAGTTCCGATGCTGATCAGTATTTTTCCCATGTCATCCGATGATGCTGACGGTGGAAGGCAGACATGTCTCACATGTGGAAAACTTTGTCACCTCGTTCGTGTGCATTTCAAGCACTCTTCCCTAGCTCTCTCTCTCTGTTGTGTATGCAACCCGTTTTTTTTCTCCCGTCACAGTATCGAATGTAATCGAATGCCCTTTTCTTCCGAACAACATGACGGCTTCCTCTCGAAAACCATAACCGGGGGGAATTGGCAAATTTGACACTATTTCACTGCTCGAGACGAGAGGAGGTCTTGCGGTAGGAAGAATGTTTGGAATTCGTTACTTAGGTAGATAGTAATGTTGCGACTGTCGATGATGAAATCTCATCGAGAGTAAATTCCGATTGTACCATTCGATGGAGTCCGGGGCGTTACGTATGACTGAATTTCAAATATAAATTACCCGAAATACTGAACTTTTTTGTCAACGTATGATATCTGTTTTCGAATGTTTTGACTTGACCCAAGGTTTCAAATACTGTGTCTCTTCGAATAGCAAAACAGTGGGTAACAACTCTGACGATCATTTTGAATTCAAATAATCTGATTCATTTCAATTTTGTAATTAAAATATTGCATTTTTTGAGGAACGACGCATAAAATAACGTGAATACTGTAGGGTTTACAAAACTGACACGTAATTAACTGATTCTTGTAAGTTACTAGCAATTTACAAGGATGTCTCCCGCCCTATCCAAAAATCATGTAAGATGGAATCGCCTTTTGTGTTTCATACTCAACACTGTGGCACCTCGTTGTTAACCGAATCGAATTCAACTGCACGTCTAAAAATAATATACACTGAGTTACAAGTCTTGTTGAATTGTATTTCATAAACCTATTTTACATCTAGATGCATCCGTTCTTTCCGTAAGATTTCAATGGTCTAACTTTGTAGCGGCCAAGTTTCAGGCTTTTTGTAGTTCTTATTTGCTCATTTTGAATAAACTGTTGTTCACTACACTGTATTGTCGCTGTCAGGACTGGGAAACTCACCAAAAAACAAAATTCATTAGTGATCATCATAACCAAGAAAAAAATCGTTCCGAAATCACAACTGATCTGATCACCAAAAGTGCACCGAGGGGCGAGTTAATTAGCGAAATTTAATAAATTTGCCTAGAAACACATAAACTGAAAAGTACCAGGCCTAACAAAGAGAACACGATTTTTTTTTGTTCAAAATTAACTTTATTCATCAACGTAATCTCCATCAAGAGCAACGCAATCACTCTAACTCTAACATTTCAATACAACTTTTGCAGAACGATTTATCTTTTGTCTCGGAATAGGCCTCAGTTTCAGTGATAACCTCTTCATTTGTGCGAAATTTCTCACTGGCAGGCAAGCATTTTTTACTGGTCTTCGAACAGTCAGTAGTCGATGGGAGCCAAATCTGACGAATACGGTGGATGTGGGAGCAATTCGTAGTTCAATTGATGTAGTTTTGCCATTGTTTTGATTGAATTGTGACATATGCGGTCGCTTCTTAGCAGTTTTAGCCTTTGAACGCTCTAACAATATTCACTGTTAATGGCTTTCTCATAATAGTCTTTAAATATTACACATAACCTTTCCAGCCGATTATTGTGCTTTCGGACGCTTTGGACGAGGTTCACCAATTGATGTTCACTCAGATGACGATCGTTTTGATTCCGGAGTGAAGTGATGAATCCATGTTTCATCCATTGTATTCTGTTCCCGTGTGGCTTTACGGTAGTGTCAACATTTCGGAGATAACACGTCTTATCGACGACAAAAGTTTGAGACAAAATACTAATAAGTTTAGTTCTACAATGAAACGCAACGCGTGTTCTCTTTAATCCGATTATCTTAAAAACTGACAGCTTAACATACACTCAAAGAAAAAGATACATTGTTAGTTAATGAATGCATACATAATATTTCCTCCCTCCTCTAAGAAAACAATTTTATATTACGGAGAATACCGAAGAGGGGCACGGCGCAGTCTTCCTGTACGACGCAACGCGGGGAGATGAGTTTCATTGGACCGATTCGGACTGTTACTTGGTGTCACGAATTGTTCCTCAGGCGAATTAGCTGGATCCGAAAGACTGGATCTATTACCGGCTGTCTGCTCTTGTGACGTCATACTGCTGCCGTAATAACGAACGCGCCGGGTATCCTCACCTGATGCTAAAGTGGAAAACTCTGTTCCGTTTGATGTGTGCGTCAACTCGTCGCCTTCGTAGCATTTGATTTGATCGACGTGACGTTTCAGACGTTTTTCTTTGTAAGAAATTTCGTAGTGCAAATCTCCCAAACGTGAAATGATAACTCCAGGAATCCATTTGTCCATCCGTGAATTTCCCGAAATGAAATAAACTTGCTGTCCAGGAACGAATGTACGGAATGACGGATCGAATTTTGCTTGTTGTTTTTCAGTGATATCTGTGTTGACATTCTTGGGACGCACAAGATCCAATCGAGTTCGGATGTTTCGACCAAGGAATAATTTGGCAGGTGATTCTCCGGTTTCAGTGTGAGGCGCCTTCCGATACTGCTGCAGAAACACATTTAGATTAGATTGCAAACTTTCAGACGTCGTTCCCATTGCCTTTAAGGCGTTTTTAATTGTTTGTACATAGCGCTCGGCCTGGCCGTTCGTTGCCGGATGATATGGTGCTGAGAGTTTGTGATACTTCACCCCGCTCATCTGTAAAAAAGTTCTGAATTCCGCGGCCGTGAACTGAGGACCGTTATCCGACACAAGTGTTATGGGTGCACCATATGCAGAGAATAGCCCATCGAGGATCTTGATAGTTGCAGCTGTTGTTGTAGATGTAGTGATTTTAACTTCGAACCACTTACTGAATGCATCGACTATTATTAACAGCATTACACCGGCCACTGGGCCCGCATAATCTATGTGGATGCGTTCCCAAGGCCCATTTGGGTATTCCCAATGATGAGTGTTAAACTTTGGTGGTGCCGGTGAAAAACGAGCACACTCTGCACATGATTTTGCCATTCGGTCTATGTCCGAGTCAATTCCGGGCCAATAAACATAGGACCGTGCAAGTCCTTTCATTTTAACTACACCAAAGTGAGCTGAGTGTAAATCTTTTAGAATAGGTTGTCGAAGGATATCTGGTATTACCACTCGATGTTCGAATAGCAAACAATTGGCTGCTATTGTATACTTGGATTCCGATGACTTGTATCCTGATTGAGCAAGATTATGACCTAGCTCCAATTCTCGAACAATTTTGCCAAGCTGCGTATCTCTTCTTGTTTCACGTGCTATTAGATCAGCTCGGACTGGAAGTTGTTGTATATGTGAAAGAGCGAATTGTTCGAAATCATCTACGTATTCTCGTTTGCTGGTCAAACTACCTAGCGATTCCACTGTCTTGGCAGGAACTCGGGAGCAATAATCGGCGTTGGTGTTTAACTTAGTAGGCTTGTAGATGACGTTGAAATTAAAATGAGCCAGGTAGTCAGCGTAGTTTGCCATTCGACTAATGCAGAGCGTCGGGAGAGATTTTTCAGGGTGTAGTATCTGGGTAAGAGGTTTGTGGTCCGTTATCAACGTAAAACTACGGGCATATAAGTAGTGGAAAAACTTTTTTACTGCCCACACAATTGCAAGAGCTTCTTTATCAATTTGTGGGTACTTCTGCTCTGTTTTAGACATCGTACAGCTGGCGTACGCTATTGGTCGTTCAGTTGCATTATTCAGTCGATGCGAAAGTACGGCTCCGAGTCCTGTCTTACTCGCATCTGTTGCCAAAATCAGGGGCAATGTTGGATCATACTGCATCAAGACTTGCGGTGATATTAGTGCTTGCTTCAGATCTTCGTACGCCTTGCGTGCCTCAGGCGTCCATTCGAATTTATCGGTGGTTAACATACCACGCAAGAGTTGTGCTCTAGATGACAGATTCGGAATGAATGCACTGTAGTAGGTTGCCTTACCTAAAAAAAATCTGTAATTCCTCAGGCGTATTTGGTTGAGATGCATCACGGATAGCTTCGATGTGCTTGTCGGATTTGTGAAGGCCATGTCGGTCGATTTTATGACCCAAACACTCTAAGGATGAAACTGCGAAAATACACTTTGATCGATTCAGCCGTAATCCATTTTGTTTGATCTTGTCTAAGGTTGCGGTGAGGTTTAATAGAAGATCATCGAAATTATCTGCGGCAATAATGATATCGTCGTAAAAGCTGACAACGTTATTCAGTCCTTGGAGTAGAGCTTCCATTCGGCGTTGCCAAATGGCAGGAATATTTGCTGCGCCGTATACGGCTCTCGTAGGTCGTATGAGTCCATGTGTCGTGGTGTTGATTGTGAGCACATGACTAAATTCGCTATCGATAGGAAGATGTGTGTAGGCGTCCGTAACATCTAGGTGGCAAAACAAGGAGGATCCCTTCAATTTGTTGAATACTGCTTCGACTTTCGGTATCGGATGCTCGTCGATTATCATTCTCGGATTGACGGTAGGTTTATAATTGCCAGTAATGCGAATGCTTCCGTTATTCTTCACTACGATATGGGTCGGTGATGCCCATTCTGAATATTCCACTTTTTCGTAGAATCCCGCTGTAAGTTTCTTTTCAATTTCAGCCGCATAGCGAGCACGTAGAGCAAATGGAACATCCCGCGCCTTGGCAAAAATAGGAGTTGCACCGGGTTTCAAGTGTACTTTTGCTGGTGGTCCAACAAGTTTACCAGGAACGTCACTGAAGATTTCATTGTATTTGTCCAGTAGTTCTGACAGTTCCGCTTCTTGGTTAACAGAGAGGTCGGAGGATGAAAGTGTGTTGACATTTGTGGGTGTAGCAAACATTTTGTTCATATCAATCTGGTCAGCAAACTGAGCGATCCATTCACGCCCGAAGAGCGCATCCGATTCTCCTGACACGACGTATATGTTTAGCCTGCGCGTAGTTGATCCGATCGATACGTTTACCGGAATTCGACCCAGGCAGGTGATGCGATGCCCAGAATAGCTCGAAAATTGTCTATCGGATGGTAATAAAGAAAATTTTGACTTCATACTCTTTAACTTCGATTCAGAAATTATTCCACATGGTGCTCCAGTGTCAAGTTCCATTTGCAGGTGTTGGCCGTCGAGTATCACGTTGATCATTTTCTTTTCGGTAGCTGTAACGTCGCATATCTGGCCCAAGGTTTGTACCACGTCGATTTCTGCTCGAGGAATTTCTGGTGACTGAATTTGATCCGTGGAGTAATTTTGAGGTACTGTTTTCGACGATCGGCAGACCCTCGCTATATGACCCTTTTTGTTGCAATTGTTACATCTGGAATCGCGGAAGCGGCATTGGCTTCGCATATGTTGACCACCGCAGCCGTTGCATGAGTTTGATGCTCTGTCGCGGTAGTTATCGGTTCGATGAGTATCATCCAATGATTCCTGCTGGTGTAAAAAAGTTCTGAATTCCGCGGCCGTGAACTGAGGACCGTTATCCGACACAAGTGTTATGGGTGCACCATATGCAGAGAATAGCCCATCGAGGATCTTGATAGTTGCAGCTGTTGTTGTAGATGTAGTGATTTTAACTTCGAACCACTTACTGAATGCATCGACTATTATTAACAGCATTACACCGGCCACTGGGCCCGCATAATCTATGTGGATGCGTTCCCAAGGCCCATTTGGGTATTCCCAATGATGAGTGTTAAACTTTGGTGGTGCCGGTGAAAAACGAGCACACTCTGCACATGATTTTGCCATTCGGTCTATGTCCGAGTCAATTCCG
Organism: Malaya genurostris; assembly: GCF_030247185.1. Taxonomy (NCBI): domain Eukaryota; kingdom Metazoa; phylum Arthropoda; class Insecta; order Diptera; family Culicidae; genus Malaya; species Malaya genurostris. The sequence continues at coordinate 6,647,011 of NC_080570.1, read as the reverse complement.
GGCCAATAAACATAGGACCGTGCAAGTCCTTTCATTTTAACTACACCAAAGTGAGCTGAGTGTAAATCTTTTAGAATAGGTTGTCGAAGGATATCTGGTATTACCACTCGATGTTCGAATAGCAAACAATTGGCTGCTATTGTATACTTGGATTCCGGTGACTTGTATCCTGATTGAGCAAGATTATGACCTAGCTCCAATTCTCGAACAATTTTGCCAAGCTGCGTATCTCTTCTTGTTTCACGTGCTATTAGATCAGCTCGGACTGGAAGTTGTTGTATATGTGAAAGAGCGAATTGTTCGAAATCATCTACGTATTCTCGTTTGCTGGTCAAACTACCTAGCGATTCCACTGTCTTGGCAGGAACTCGGGAGCAATAATCGGCGTTGGTGTTTAACTTAGTAGGCTTGTAGATGACGTTGAAATTAAAATGAGCCAGGTAGTCAGCGTAGTTTGCCATTCGACTAATGCAGAGCGTCGGGAGAGATTTTTCAGGGTGTAGTATCTGGGTAAGAGGTTTGTGGTCCGTTATCAACGTAAAACTACGGGCATATAAGTAGTGGAAAAACTTTTTTACTGCCCACACAATTGCAAGAGCTTCTTTATCAATTTGTGGCTACTTCTGCTCTGTTTTAGACATCGTACAGCTGGCGTACGCTATTGGTCGTTCAGTTGCATTATTCAGTCGATGCGAAAGTACGGCTCCGAGTCCTGTCTTACTCGCATCTGTTGCCAAAATCAGGGGCAATGTTGGATCATACTGCATCAAGACTTGCGGTGATATTAGTGCTTGCTTCAGATCTTCGTACGCCTTGCGTGCCTCAGGCGTCCATTCGAATTTATCGGTGGTTAACATACCACGCAAGAGTTGTGCTCTAGATGACAGATTCGGAATGAATGCACTGTAGTAGGTTGCCTTACCTAAAAAAAATCTGTAATTCCTCAGGCGTATTTGGTTGAGATGCATCACGGATAGCTTCGATGTGCTTGTCGGATTTGTGAAGGCCATGTCGGTCGATTTTATGACCCAAACACTCTAAGGATGAAACTGCGAAAATACACTTTGATCGATTCAGCCGTAATCCATTTTGTTTGATCTTGTCTAAGGTTGCGGTGAGGTTTAATAGAAGATCATCGAAATTATCTGCGGCAATAATGATATCGTCGTAAAAGCTGACAACGTTATTCAGTCCTTGGAGTAGAGCTTCCATTCGGCGTTGCCAAATGGCAGGAATATTTGCTGCGCCGTATACGGCTCTCGTAGGTCGTATGAGTCCATGTGTCGTGGTGTTGATTGTGAGCACATGACTAAATTCGCTATCGATAGGAAGATGTGTGTAGGCGTCCGTAACATCTAGGTGGCAAAACAAGGAGGATCCCTTCAATTTGTTGAATACTGCTTCGACTTTCGGTATCGAATGCTCGTCGATTATCATTCTCGGATTGACGGTAGGTTTATAATTGCCAGTAATGCGAATGCTTCCGTTATTCTTCACTACGATATGGGTCGGTGATGCCCATTCTGAATATTCCACTTTTTCGTAGAATCCCGCTGTAAGTTTCTTTTCAATTTCAGCCGCATAGCGAGCACGTAGAGCAAATGGAACATCCCGCGCCTTGGCAAAAATAGGAGTTGCACCGGGTTTCAAGTGTACTTTTGCTGGTGGTCCAACAAGTTTACCAGGAACGTCACTGAAGATTTCATTGTATTTGTCCAGTAGTTCTGACAGTTCCGCTTCTTGGTTAACAGAGAGGTCGGAGGATGAAAGTGTGTTGACATTTGTGGGTGTAGCAAACATTTTGTTCATATCAATCTGGTCAGCAAACTGAGCGATCCATTCACGCCCGAAGAGCGCATCCGATTCTCCTGACACGACGTATATGTTTAGCCTGCGCGTAGTTGATCCGATCGATACGTTTACCGGAATTCGACCCAGGCAGGTGATGCGATGCCCAGAATAGCTCGAAAATTGTCTATCGGATGGTAATAAAGAAAATTTTGACTTCATACTCTTTAACTTCGATTCAGAAATTATTCCACATGGTGCTCCAGTGTCAAGTTCCATTTGCAGGTGTTGGCCGTCGAGTATCACGTTGATCATTTTCTTTTCGGTAGCTGTAACGTCGCATATCTGGCCCAAGGTTTGTACCACGTCGATTTCTGCTCGAGGAATTTCTGGTGACTGAATTTGATCCGTGGAGTAATTTTGAGGTACTGTTTTCGACGATCGGCAGACCCTCGCTATATGACCCTTTTTGTTGCAATTGTTACATCTGGAATCGCGGAAGCGGCATTGGCTTCGCATATGTTGACCACCGCAGCCGTTGCATGAGTTTGATGCTCTGTCGCGGTAGTTATCGGTTCGATGAGTATCATCCAATGATTCCTGCTGGTGGAAATGTGATTTCTGGTGTGGTAAAACACGTCGTGTAGAATGCTTTGTTTTAAGAGTTTCGTATCCGAGTTTGTTAGTGCCTTCAAGATTCATCGGTGTTCCTGCATTGACTTCCCGTGCCGTGTTCCGGGTTGCTTCCAAAGTACGAGCAATGTCGAATGCAACTTTAAACGTCGGTGGGTTTTTTGCGATGATCTCGTCACATATATCTCGTACTTCAAGTCCGTGAAGGAACTGTTCGATGAGCATCCTGTCTAGGAAACCCTCGTATTCGCAATGTGCGGCCCCCTGTTTCAATCGTAGAGCGAACTGAGCAATAGATTCATCCTTTTGTTGTACTATGTTTCGAAACTTAATACTCTCGACAAACTTGTTTTTGGTGCGATCGAAATAGTCTGTTAATACGGCACGTAATTCTTCGTAGTTAATTTCTGCAGGATCGTTTGGGCTACTTAAAAACTTCAATGCATTATTTAGTTCGGGCCCCATATGCACTCTTGCATAATTAGCGTATTGGTTTTCTGGAATGCGACTTAGCTCTAAAGCCCATTCAAATCGATTAAAATAGTCAGACACAGATGATTCTTCCGTAGATCGATATTCTGATATGGAAAAAGGTGCTACTTTCGGCGAAGGAGCTGCGGTGTCTCCTAGCGGATTCGAAACGGATGCTTGTTGGACGACATTTCCAATTGATGCTTTCAGAGCCTGAGCGATCATTCCGGATAATGCCTCCATGAGTTCTGGAGTAACTTGAGCCATTTTCAATTTATGGAAAATGCGTGTTTAACGATTCTAACCTCAATTTCACACCGTAAGAGATTTCTTAACAATCCCACTTCTGACACCACTATTCTGTTCCCGTGTGGCTTTACGGTAGTGTCAACATTTCGGAGATAACACGTCTTATCGACGACAAAAGTTTGAGACAAAATACTAATAAGTTTAGTTCTACAATGAAACGCAACGCGTGTTCTCTTTAATCCGATTATCTTAAAAACTGACAGCTTAACATACACTCAAAGAAAAAGATACATTGTTAGTTAATGAATGCATACATAATACATTGTCACATATCGACGCAAAAATTCCGGTTTGTTACGTTTAAACATGTCAAAACACTGCTTAGAATCACTTGCACGTTCTCGTTTTTGGTCAACAGTAAGCAAACGTGCAATCCACTTTGAATAGAACTTTCTCATAGTCAAATGCTCATGCAATATAAAACCAACACGTTATTTTGATGTCAGCTAACTTACGCAACTTCACTTTTCGATCATTCGAAACTAATTTGTGGATTTTTTTTATGTTTTCTGGTGTTACCGCATCATTTGTACGTCCACTGCGTTCTGCATCATCGGTGTCTCTACGACTACGTTTGAAGTCAGCAAATCAACGTTTTATTGTTGTTTTTGATGGAGCAGAGTCTCCATAACACTCTTCAAGCTATTGCTTTGATTGAACGGTATTTTTCCCATCAAGAAGCAGTGTAAAATTAAAATACGAAATCGGTTTTGATTCTTTGTTCTGAAAATAACAAAAACACCGCCACTCTTAGCACAATAATTCACAAACTAATGAATAAAATATCATGAAATTTTAACAGCTTTCCTTTAAAGTTTAACATTAACTAAAAAAAGGTGCAATAAGACTAGCAGCGCCATCTATGTGTTAGGCCCGGGACTTTTCAGCCCATGTGTTATGAGTATTGAAAGATGATGCATTCGAACGTTCGAACTAAAGTTATGCATGGATAGTTTTGATCAACGTATATGAGCTTGGATGCACAAATCGCTGAGACTCTGAATTTGGAGTTTTGAAAACATCACCGAGCACACAGACATGTGCACGAGTTTTCAATCGTCTGTTATCAGTGTTTGGTTTTGATTATACTTGATACAGCGATTGGGGAAAATCATTGCCACTTTACTAGCAGTATGGTAGAGAGAATGAAGAATTTCAATGAGTTTGGTTGGTCGATCGCATCGGGATTCAATGTTTCGTGATGTATTTGAAATTTGTTCAGCAAAACCGTGTTGGCGGAGTAATATCAAAACCAGCAAAATAACAGTAACATATATGCTACAGAAAAATAACTGATTAATTTACTCTAGTTAGCTTGCATATCGTACACAGAAGTAACAGGAGTGCAGGATTTTACTACGCCAATTCAAATGCGCCATTCAAACGCTGCGACTGTTGTGTGTTTGAAACATGTCAAACCGTGCGCTCCTGTTACTTCTGTAGGTCTAAGTCATGTCAAATAGCGTTTTATTCACTATTTGGTGTGAAATATTTTTGTTTGACTGATTTTGCATTGCGTAGTGATTGCTGTCAAATTAACAAAATCAAAAATTGACGATTTTCCATGACTTTGAAAGTCTCATTGACACGCGCTATCCTTAGTTATTAATTCCTGTAGGATTTACTGTTGTCACTATGATGATGCGCACTCAATTTTCTCGGAAATTTCTCAACCGATTTTTGCAAACTAAGATGCAAATAAAAGATCTTGAAATTCTTTAAAAAGTACTCGAAAAGTTGATCCAGATCAAACTTTTGGTTCAGCACGATAAGTGAAAAAATTCAAGTTAATGAGTATTTATTCGAAAGTGATGGCGAAGCGAGGTGCAAATTAAAAAAAAACTTACTGATAAATTCACCTAGTTGGTGGACCTTGTCGCACCGGTAAGAGTGGAGAAAAGTTCCAGGTTCTTAAAAGATACTATGCTATTTCCTCCACATCCGACTTCCGCTTCCGAAATTATAGGGTAATGAGTATCAAAAGTTTCAAACTGACGATGCAAAACCGGTACGCATCGGTATGTGCTGGTACGAAAGAAGAAAATACCACCACCTAGCACACAGCGTGCTTTGTTCAATTTTTATAGCGTGCAGGGTTGACACATTTAAATCTATATTAACTGGAAATAAAAAATTCAAACCCAAAGTAAGTAAGTGATGTTTTTGAAAATATAAGTAATATGAGAAAGGCATCATTACACCACTAGGTGGATTAAAAAAGGTTTTTCATCTTGTTTTCCCCCAGCCCTGGTCTTTGTTTTTGTCGATTTTCGACTGTGTCGGATGAAGTGTGAATACGAACTGATAGGTGGTTTATGAACGGAGTCCCTATGTTACTTTTGGGTTGGTGTTTTTCAGTATTTCAGCAATAGTTTAGGTGACTCGGTAACACGATGCCAGGTTTGGGAACACTGCCCTCGGTAGATTTACTCAAATTACACGATTTCCCATTTTTGTGAACTGGCAAAGTTGAATTTTCAAAGTGGTCCGGCATTGCGATCTTAAGGGCATTTTCAGGAGTGTTCTAGTTTTAGATGCCTAATTTATGTCAGTTTTACAATTTAAATCCGGAAATTATAACAAACGAAACTGGCAGTCCCAGCAGCGTTTCAAATATTGAAAAAATAGAACGGAACTGCAGAACAGTTCGAATAAATAAAACTAGAACGGCTGGCTGGTGATACGTTTGTTTCCTTTTTAGTTCCATTATAGATTGCCCATATGAAACTTCCAGCTGATGAATTTGCTCTAAAACACCACTTCATCTTCTTCTTCTTTCTTCTTTCCTCGAGTTGATGTTACCTCACTTTGAGAAGACGCCGATTAATGGCACAGGACTTCTTTTTCACTGGACTACCAGTGATAACCTCGCTGTGTCGCGACGTCGAGTCGCCAAAGTACGGATAAAATTCTTTCTTCCTCGTGAAAAAAAACACCACTCTTCCACCATACGGAGTGATAAAAACGTCACTCGCATAATCTTTCACTTCTGCTTCAAACACACAGCCTACTCTTTATTCGGAAAAAATTTCATTGTCTGATTGTTTGCTTCAAGTAAACATCAGCGGCCCTTACACGATCATTAAAAGTGTCATTACTAAAAAGTAATGGCACTTTTAATGATCGTGTAAGGTCTACGAGTTCAGTAATGATGGAATTGTGAATTTTCCATCATTACCAACATTATTTCTTCTTCTTATTTTTTGTGTGGAAGTGATGAATATCTTTAGAACTATACGCGAAAAAATGACAAAGTGTAGATTTAAATTGTTAATATTTCATTAACCTTAACGTTTCAATGGAAAATCAAATTTATTTTCAGCTAAACGAAAATAAAAATATTGCTATTGCTGGAGTAGTTACAAATACTCATCATTAATAATGAACGTGTAATGCTAAAAAGTAATGATGTACAGTAATGCAGTAATGACGAGCGTTTGAGCAGAAGTGTCGTTACTTATGTCGTTTTCGTTTTTAAATTGCACTACACCGGTGTAGCGAAAGCTGCGCTGAAACCGTTCGTTTTTGCCAATTGCACTACACCAGTGCTACACTTTTTCTGTCCCGATACCACTGGTGTAGCACTCATCAAAAGTTTGGTGTAGCTCTGTGCAATGGAATCGTTTATTGTTGTCAATGGTTACTGTTTATGTTTTCGTCATTTTTGTTCGTTTATTCATGCCTCAGTGTAGCACTGCACCGGTGTAGTGCAAATCAAAAACGAAAACGCCATTAGTAATGACACTTTTAATGATCGTGTAAGGGCCACTATCCAGTTACTTTAGAAAAGTTTCAATCAAAGTAGGTGCTTGTGATTTCTCATGGTTGTTGTGTCAAATACAATCTATCATCAGAATTCTTTTTTCCGGATTCCACCCAGCTGATTGCCATTCATTAAAACTGATAATAATAAGTAAACTAACCACTTCGTCTGGTTCGATCTTTCAGGTGATGCAAGTTCTCCCCATGGCGCAACCTGCAGCATCCAGTTCACTTCCGCACCGACAACGGCACTTAGTTCCACCAGCAGCAGCAACGGCAACGGCAACGGTTCCAACAGTTCCTCGTCCTCCTGCAGCTCCACCTCCGCTACTGGTTCTTCCAAAAGTTTAAACAACAGTAGCGGTGGGCATCTCAGCGAAACCGGTGCCATCAGCTCCAAGTCCCCGTCGCCGAGCTCGCCTGCCAGTGGCAGTGGCAACGAAGGACTGACCCGTCAACAGCTGGACCTAATTACGCAGATTATGCAGCAAACGAAGCAGGCGAACGCGGCCGCTGCCGCTGCCGGACAGAAAGTGCACCCCCGGCCACGAACGTGGAATATGCAGGTGAGTTCGCTAGAACAAAACGCCAGGATTCGATTCTACTATCATTATGAGTCCATTCCGTTGCAGTGCGGATGTAGGGGGCGAAAAAAACTTCAATAATGGGTTGAAACGACCCATTCGACACAGTCTTCGTCGTCATCGGGCTCGTTTGCATGCTGATGCTCGGGATGGTAGTGGGCAATGCTTCCCTATTTGCGTCAGATTTACAGGCCACCCGGGTGAGCGAACGAGGGGGGGAGGGGGTTTTGCTACGAGTTTTGGGAACGATTAAACGGGGAAAATAGTAGCTCTCCCAGGCGTAAAGCGCAGAGATAAAGTAGCTTCTTTTTATAGTCACACTACACACACACACTTCGCTCAACCCGTTAGTCCGGTCTGGGTCAGGTTCAGGGGGTGGTAAGCAAGGTCGGTTCTACAGGGATGTACCATACTTTCGAAACGGGCGAACGGACGTCTGCCGATGCCAGTGGCAGGGATCGTTTCTCTAATCAAAAATTACATCCCTGATCGTTAGTGGAGTGCCGGGAATGGTTCACGTGCTACTCCCGACGGACTTGCAGCAAGCATCAAAAACAATGGCCAACTGGCTGGAATACTAAATGATGTTTTATTCATGAAACGGTCCTCCTGTCTGTGTGTATCTAAATCTATGAACACGGTACTCGATCCCGTCACACTTCGCTGCTGGTGAACCACCCTCCAAACCAACACACACACAGTCATTCTCTGTCTCGCTCTTTCGCTTTCTGACAGTTGGAAGGGGTTGGTTTTTCTGCTGGTGATTTTTTTTCCTGCCTCATTGGTGCAGAGAGATCGTATTGCTATCATACGACAACGACGACGACGACCGTCGGATGTTAATGCAGTAGCTTCAGGCTCTACTGTACCACCACACACCAGTTTAAGCTTTCTTTTTTTTGTTTTAAACTAAACTTGACGTACACTGCGAAGAGCTGAGTCCGACTGTTACACTTTGGTTGATGATGCTCTGCGCCAAGTAGAAGAGATATGCAAGAGCTTGAATTCCTACTGGATTAGCATATTTCGTTCGCACAGAGAATGGATGATGCGAACGTCGATGTTAATCGAAAACAAGCAGCGTTTCGAAAATTATAGGTCATCGTCGTCGTCGTTGAAGTCGTTTCTTACTACACGACACAGAAGAATATAGTGTATATAACCTCAAAAATCGAACAAATTCATCATTGGCGAAGGAGCCTCCATTTGTCTATGTTTTTTTTGACGAGTGATTGCAAAACATATTTTTCATTCCGTCGATTTAGACACAGAGCACTATTGTTGAATGACAGAATAACAAATTTTGCTAACCATTCAGGTTTTCAAAAAATCACCTAAAATCATTACTACGTCAAAAAGTCTCGGTTGGTGGATCGTAGCACGCTGATCGAACAAACCAGTTGTTGTAGGTTTGGAGCACCCGACTTGCTTACGAGAGACAAAAGATGTAAGCGATCTTAGAAGTCCTCAAATATTCTTCGAAAAAAGATAAGACATATTATGCCAAAAATAATCCTGTTAATCAAATAATGTGCTTTTGTAACGAAAATTGCCAGAAAATTTATCTAACTATATCCAGGAAACAAACAAAAGAAAAATTGAAACCAAATCGTAGAAATAATGAATCTGGCTTGAATTTTTAAACAAACATAGCGTCTTCTACCAATTTTAATGCGGTTTCAGACAAGGTTTCAGGCACACAAACTGCTATTATAGAATTATTAGTTGACAATATAATGAGTGAAATAGATCGTAACAATATGGTCGGTGTCTTATTTCTAGACCATAAAAAAAGCTTTTGACACGTTAAACCACACGATTTTACTGAAAAAACTCGAATGTTATGGTATCAGAGGCATTGCCAACAACTTTATTCGTAGTTACTTGACAAATAGGCAACCATTTGTATCCATTGATGGTGAACGTAGCAACCTCGCTCCTATGAAAATTGGTGTAGCGCAAGGTAGTAATATAGAACCTTTATTATTCCTTTTATACATAAATGATTTAGGCAGCTTGAATCTTAACGGGACTCTAAGACACACCATCATAATATCAGCAACTACTCGATAAGTAGTTAGCAACATTCAAACAGTTGGTACTCTGAAATGGCTTATTTTTTTGCAGCGTGTTTTGCGGTGACATGTTTGTTTACATGTCAATGACAGCTGCGCAATCGATTGGTTTCGGTACGGTTTATCGTTTCAATGATAAGTTGAATTGATCCGGAAACGCGAAAGAAAATTCTGCACACTTGGTTCACAGAAAGTGGTGTCACGTACAACGAAATTGCAAAACGGGTAAAAGTGCACCACACCAGTGTCAAAAATATTATCGAGAAGTTCAGTAAGACCCTTTCCATGAAGGATTTGCCCCGATCCGGTAGGAAAACGGGTCCCAGCCAGCCCGGCCGGGACTTAAAGGTGGTTGAGTACATCAGGAAAAATCCATCGGCGTCGACGCGGGATTTGACCAAGCAGTTCAACACCAGCATCGGGATGATTCAACGGATCAAAGTTCGGAACTCCCTGAAAACGTACAAGAAACAGAAGGTACCGAAAAAGTCCCTGGTACAGCAAGTTCAGGCCAAAACAAGAGCGCGAAAACTGTATAACCGGATTCTACAGAATAAAGACGGATGCATCCTGATCGACAACGAAACCTACGCCAAGGAAGACTCTCGAGCGCTGCCCGGATAGCAATATTATACGAAATCGCTGTACCAGGACCTGGACGACGCTGACACCACGGTGGCGATGGAAAAGTTTGGGCAGAAGTTGTTGGTCTGGCAAGCAATTTGTACCTGTGGTTTGCGGTCGACGATTTTCTGCACGAAGGGCACAATTAACGCAAAGGTGTACGAGGAAGAATGTTTGAAGAAGAGAATGCTGTCACTGTACAGAAAGCACAAGGCTCCTCCTCTCTTGGCAGGATTTGGCTTCCACCCACTACGCCAACTCCGTTCTACAGTGGTTGTCAAAAAATAATGTACAATTCGGGGAAAAGGACATCAACCAACCGAACTGCCCGGATCTTCGGCCAATTGAAAGGTATTGGGCAATTGTCAAGCGGCACTTTCGGAAGGAAGGTACAGTGTCCCAAAACATGCAGGAGTTAAAAAAAAACTGGACAGCTGCCAGCAGGAAAGTCACAAAAGTAACTGTGCAGAATTGAATTAAGAATGTCAAGTCCAAAGTGCGAGCGTTTCTCAGAAACTAGGATTTTCTTCAATATAATCAGTGAAATGCATGAAAATGTAATTCAATATCCATGCCATATTTAAATCTAGACTAAAGCACTGTTTTAAACAGAGACCAATTCAGTGTCAAAATATGGCTCGCAAAATTCCAAACACATGAACTGAACGAATCACCGCTCAAAGCGTATTGTGCAAAGCCGACACAAAGAAATGCTTAATATTTTCAGTGATTGAGTACTGTGGGCTCACGACACGTTTTGTTCGCTAGTAAAACAGACACTAGCTGTAGACGGTTATAGACCATGAATATTTTTACTTGACTGATATGTGGGAAACATATTTGTGCATGTTGTTTAAGACGGTCAATTCAGACATTCAATTTATAACCAAAATACTCTTATAATCGATTGTTTCGCCTATAGCGAAATTGTCCATTCTTTGTTGCAGATCAAATTTTTTGTCGACTGTAAGCTATGTACTGCTCTTTCTATGTAATTCCTTAAAAACTCTCAAATACTCAGATACATGGTAGTACACTAAACCTTTGAGTTCACGAATCAAACCCAGATTCGAAGAAATTTCGATTTAAATTATATCCTCTTGTTTTTAATTAATGACTTGCAGTATCATAAAAAAGGCAATTATTCATAAATTTTTGATAAGATTTGACATAAACGTATTTTCATTACTTTGAAATTTCCGAAGTGTGGAAAAGCATGTCAGTTTTATTCATATTCACGTCATCCAGTTATGTCTCTGACATTACCCATCCGGTTTTTTTTCTTTGTTTCTTCGAAAGAAACATGCGAAAGATGGTTCAAACGATTTTGATGTGAGGAATGAAGAACGTGGAAGACCATCAAAAAAGTTTGAGAGCACCGTCACAATGTCTGACCGTTTAAAATTTATGGGAAAAGTCCGAAAGTAGGGAAACTTGGTACCACATAAATTGAATGAGAGACAGATGGGTAACCGAAGAAAACACTGATTTGAAATTTTGCTGCAACGGTACGAAAGAAAATTAGTTTTGCATTAAATTTGCAAATGTAAATGGAACTTATATCGAAGTTTTGTAAATTCAGTACGTTTAAAATGTACGAAAATGTAGGGAAGGTACAAGACGTTTAGTTAAACAAATCTAGCAGTTTGGTGTTCTTTCCATCACTGTCAACGAATACCAAACCGAAGGTAATAGATAGAAACAACAAGACGGTCTTTACAGTCTCCAGATGTGGAAAACACTCTAAAAGAAGCTTCAAGCACCAGGTGTTTTATTCGAATGACGGCATCCAGCAAACTTGCTTCAGCTGGAAGAGGAGAATGGCGAATAACAAATCGCAAATCATACAGAATCAAGACGCAGAGCGGCACAGCGCACAGAGTCTGTCTACCTCTAGGTAGATAGACCAAGTAGAGTTCAATTTGAACTGCTCTGCACTGACGAGTCTAAGACGAGGCGTAAAGAAAAGTAAAAACGGTTATATACCCTAAGCACAAACTTTGGATAACCTCTAAATGAAAATTTCAATACACAAATTTGTAAGCAGTTTCAAAGCAGTAAGTGTAGGATTGTGCGAAAAGATGGAGAACGATTGATGTGGAGATCGTACAAAGGACTTAGCAACGCTATTCCCTCAAGGCATATCCGAGAGCAAACATTCAAATGAATGTATATTATCAAAAATACTGTCACCCGCTGTAACAAAGAACGAAAGTGACAATTTAGTTTTACCCAATACTTGGAAAAAAGTTCATGTTTGGCAAGCATTTTGTTAGTGTGACGTGAAATCATCACCGATTTTCCGAACGGACCATCGATCATGGCATTTGCATACGAAAAATTGATACGGCGCAACTGCCACTGTGCTCATATTATTTTGGATATGTATGAAATAGATATCAAATTCGTGGTAGTTGAAAAATACTGGACTGGAAACGAATAGGAAATGATAAAAAGAGGCAGCAAATGAATATCGCTTCAAATATATAATATTTCACATTACTAACCATGACAGACATGGTTTCCAGAGCAGCCATGTTTAGTAGTTTGTACAATATATCAAAAACTTATTTGGGAATCAAATCATAAATTTCAGACTAAAAGTGCCAACGAGTGACTTCCTACTTTCGATCCCGGAAACTTCACCAACCAAATTACAAATTCATAAATTCCAACCCCAAATTCCACGGGAAAAAGCGAAAATTGAAACTTGACACTTTTCGATTCGAGCCATTTATATGCGTGTAGGAGAAATACGGAAAGAAGAACGCAGCATTCGCGGAAGGCTTAAAAACCAAGTTGGCAAAAATATTCATGACATCAGCCCTTCTCGTCCCAACCCATCCTGCCGAGCTGTAAATGTTCGTTGCTTATCGCGACTTTCGAGTGCCGCCGCGATGAAAAAAAAAAGAAGCACAAACGTGAAAATTTTTACATACGCACCCACATTTACTCGGAAAGAATAAAAAATCAATTCCACCCTTGCCGCTGTCGTCTGAGCAAGGATAAAAGGATTCCATCGTAAAGGAAATATCAGTTCTGCCCAGATTCGGTCGGGTTCCTGTTTTCCGATGATTCTGACGTCACCGGCGACTGGCCTCCGAAAGCTCGCAAGACCAAATGTTTTACTTGCCCACCATCTAACATCCAGAAGAAAAGAGAGAAAAAAGGCGAAGTGAGAAGAAACGCACAAATCTTCGGCATTGTTCGGCAGTTTTCATCGAGGCCATAAAACCCGCATTTCATGATAAATGATGCGAAAAACGTACCTTGGCAGGAACACGGGACCCGATCGGAACAAAGAACCGGTGGCACCCTGTTGCCCTTGGTTTTGATTTTACCCGGGCCGCTACATAAATGTACCGGGGCGTAATCCTACAAATGATAAATTATCAGCCATAACGTTATATCGACATTAGCCACCGGCATCGGCACTAGGCAAAAAAAAAACTGAGGCACCGGGCGCTAGCAGGAAAACAATCGACCGGAATTTATTTCCGGGATGGCCATCTTCTTCTGGGAACAAAAGGTAAGAGCGGGAGAGACTGACGGCGGTATACCTTCATTAGACCACTACGGTATCGATGGGAATGTGGAAGGATGCCAGTTTTCAATCGGGACATCTATAGTGAGTATAGCCGGTGTATTGCTTTAGTAATTTAAAATAAAAATAATAGAAATTGAAAAGAATCATTAAAGCAGTATTTTGATTTACAGTATTTTATTTCAGACACTAACTTAATCATTCATCGAATTACCAACAGGATACCATTAATTTGATCTACGATACCGGCGGTATACCTTCATTAGACCACTACGGCATCGATGGGAGTGTGGAAGGATGTCAGTTTTCAATCGGGACATCAATAGTGAGTATTTCCGATGCATTGCTTTAGTAATCTATATATATAAAAATGCAGAGATCATTCTTTGTAATCGCATCACGTAAGAACGGATGGACGGATTGAGATGCTTTTTTTTTGTTTGATCAGTTTTTACCCCCACCGGGTTCGTACATCAAAAAAATTAGGAAAACTTACCGGAAAAGTGGGAAAAACCAATAAAGTTATTTTGTATGGACAATGGAATTTTCCACTGAAAAAGTCGCCCATGCTTGCTAGATCATCGATAGGTGTTTGGCGCGAAATGAGTTGCATAAGTGTTTGGTCGCCGAAGAAAAGAATACTAGATCGTAGATAAAATCTTTTGGCGCGCAACGAAAAGTTTTGTGTGGAGATTTCATATGCATGCTTGATGTGATGTGATTCGTCATTCCGAGCCACGTGCTTAATTGGGTATCAACATTATTGCTTGCCAAATGATTTAATGATGGAACGCATATGAGTGTTATAGCTATACCGTAAACAGGATCAAGAGTTATTGTTTACCTGAAGATGCATTGTGTGCAATGTAATCAGTTAGATGATTAATGCTGGCCATCGTGAGTTGCACAAATCACATTATAAAGCGATTTTTGTACGAATCAATGACAGGATCCTTCTGGTGTTTAAATAATGAGATCAAACAAAGAGGTCTTGCTTGCATTAAGCATGCTGAAGTTCGTTCAGTCACATCGGGTAAATTGTATATGGATTCTCAAGACCGAACTCACATTCGTTAATTGTAGGTGGAGTACCAAGCAAAATAATGTGGTGTCGACTAATGAGACGATTATTGGCGGCTACAATTAAGCGAGTTTCATCTGTTAAAGACTTAGGCATCATTCTCGATCACAAGTTCCGCTTCATCGAACAGTTTGCTTTTGTTATTGCGAAAGCCTTTGCAGTTTTGGGACTTATTAAACGCAACACGCAAGATTTCATCGATGTGTATTGTCTAAAAACAATTTACATCGTCTTAGTACGAAGTATTTTGGAATATGGAGTTACAATTTGGGCTCCGCATCATAATGTTCACATCGACCGGATCGAAAGGGTCCAAAAGTGTTTCGTCCGATTTGCTCTTCGACGATTACCTTGGCAGAATCATCTTCAATTGCCACGTTACGAGAATCGCTGTGCTTTCATGAACCTACCGACTCTGCAAAATAGACGAGTACATCTACAAAGGATCTTCGTTTTTTATCTACTGGCTGATAACATCGATTGCCCCTTGCTACTCGAAAGAATTTAATTTAACATTCCAGGAAGTTCATTGCGAAGAACGGATTTTCTTAGACGCCCATTTCATCGCACACAGTATGGTTAGAATAATCCAATGGATGTTTGTTGCCGTCGTTTCAACAGCGTGTATCATCTATTTGATTTTAATATTAGCAATGACATGTTTAAATCAAAAATATTATTAAGTTAACATTAGTGTTTAGTTATAAAAGGTGATTTTTTTGAGGTTAGGATTTTCATGCATTAGTATTTGCTCAGATTTTTTGAGGTTATGATTTTCATGCATTATTATTTGCTCAGTATGCTCTGACATTTCATCATGAATAGACTTACTAACGAGCAACGCTTGCAAATCAGTGAATGGGCCCTAGAAAAGTTGGCAGAAAATCCGCTTTTTTATCGACAAATTTTGTTCAGCGATGAGGCTCATTTCTGGTTGAATGGCTACGTAAATAAGCAAAATTGCCGCATTTGGAGTGAAGAGCAACCAGAAGCCGTTCAAGAACTGCCCATGCATCCCGAAAAATGCACTGTTTGGTGTGGTTTGTACGCTGGTGGAATCATTGGACCGTATTTTTTCAAAGATGCTGTTGGACGCAACGTTACAGTGAATGGCGATCGCTATCGTTCGATGCTAACAAACTTTTTGTTGCCAAAAATGGAAGAACTGAACTTGGTTGACATGTGGTTTCAACAAGATGGCGCTACATGCCACACAGCTCGCGATTCTATGGCCATTTTGAGGGAAAACTTCGGAGAACAATTCATCTCAAGAAATGGACCGGTAAGTTGGCCACCAAGATCATGCGATTTGACGCCTTTAGACTATTTTTTGTGGGGCTACGTCAAGTCTAAAGTCTACAGAAATAAGCCAGTAGCTATTCCAGCTTTGGAAGACAACATTTCCGAAGAAATTCGGGCTATTCCGGCCGAAATGCTCGAAAAAGTTGCCCAAAATTGGACTTTCCGAATGGACCACCTAAGACGCAGCCGCGGTCAACATTTGAATGAAATTATCTTCAAAAAGTAAATGTCATGTACCAATCTAACGTTTAAAATAAAGAACCGATGAGATTTTGCAAATTTTATGCGTTTTATTGTTTAAAAAAGTTCTCAAGCTCTTAAAAAATCACCCTGTATATACCCAAAGTCTGTGCGAAAGGTTAACTCTAATCGAAGACAATAAAGAAATTATTGATACAACTAATAAACGAATGCAGTGTTCATGTAAAAGTTAATGGACACAATATTTAATAGAATGGTAACTTGAATTTTCGAATATCCCAGAATTACTCATTTTATCTTTCGGTTTTTTTACAATATCAAACTAACTAGAGATCGTGAGAGGATCGAGAAAGAATATGAAAATGTAGAGCAATAGTACTCAAGGAGCAAAAGGTTTATTGCATCTAATCTTTTACCTTCTACCAGAAGAGTAAACCTTAGCGATGCGCATCATACGAGTCGCTGATATGTCAGAAATTTAGTAAATAATTACTGACTTACCAGAAGTCATAAATAAGCTATATTTTTTGTATCGGCTATAATCTAATTTTGGTCGTTCGCCGCGTAATAAAATATAAAAAAATGTTTATCGCTAAATTATTAATCGAATATTGTTCCTGTGATTGTAACGTTCGTAGCGTTACAATCACAGGAACAATATTCGATTAACAATTTAGCGATAAACATTTTTTTATTCATCAAACACGACTAAATAATATCACCTGACTAGCGAGCAGTGACGAACTACAAGTCGCGAGGGCAGCTTTTGTAAATTTGCGGAATCAATTTAAAGTAGTCATCTTAGTTATGTTTGCTTCACTTTTTTATCTCATATGTCGAAACCATTAGTTTGAGAAACCATCGCTGTTTGATGCAATGACTAAAAAGATGATATGGCGATCGGGGCATTCGCTCAATTTTTGCGTAACAAAAGCTATTAACATATTCACAATATATTTTGATGAATATATAACAGCATAAGACGTTTGACAATTTACTATCCGAAAACATAAATTCAAAACAATAATTTCGGGCGAGACGAAGTTCGACGGGTCAGATAGTTTAAAATAAAAATAATAGAAATAGAAATTGAAAAGAAACATTAAAGCAGTGTTTTGATTTACAGTAATTTATTTCAGACACTAACGGAATCATTCATCGAATTACCAACAGGATACCATTAATTTGATCTACGATACCCGTGTCTCAAAGGACTTAATAAAAAAAAACCATTTCGAGAGATGAATGCACTTCGCACCTTCCCCGGTCGTATTGGAAGATGTGCGATAATCTCCCACCAATACGTAAAAGATGGCAAAGGAATAAAAGATTCATCCAGCAGAAGACGACGGTCCCGCATTACGACGGCACGACGGACCCGAGTGACAGACGGTTTAATGGCAAGAAAAAAAAACTACGTTAAATGGAATCTCCCGTGGGGTTGACCGGGCAGCAAGATGAAGGAAATTTCGGGCGTGCTATAACAATAACGAGGTGTCATTTTTGGTCAGTCGGTGTTGAACAGTCGTTCGCACCGCACGCGTATAGCTCTTGGCTCCTGGAATTTTTTTTCTGGCTACCTAGAGTTTCATTGATTCAAGGCTTCAGTCTTTTTCAAGGCTACCTGAATCACTAACTAAGTGATACAAAGAGTGATATTAGAGTGACTAAGTGATACAAAGAGTGATATTAGAGTGACTAAGAAATTAATCAGCCTTTTTTAAGGCTAGCTAGGAGTCTAATCGAAGACTAATTTAGCCTAGTTAATTTAATTTAAAATTTCATTATTTTAAAAATGCCTGCGTCCAACCGGAAAGGCAACAAGCCTAAGGCTAAAAATAATTCAATACGGAATAAATCACAATCCGTTATTCAACATTTTTCTAATAACATTCACGATCTTATAGAATCTGAATGTAAAAATAAAAGACAACGGACGGATTTCCCTTCCGTTGATTCTATGCCGTCTAACAATATTTACGAGATTCTTCCTGAATCCGATTGTAGCGACATAGAAGAAAATTCTTCAAAAATTCCCAAAATGGACGCTTGTCGTTCTGGGAAGAAACATCGATCTATGCCACCAGTGACGGTGATGATTTCCGACTTCAAGGCATTCCGTACTGAGCTTTCTACTTTTCTCCCGGAAGTAAAAGTTTCATTTCAAATCGGACGAAGAGGAGAATGTCGAGTCTTTGTGGATGGATTGGAAGATTACGAACGTCTTATTCGATATTTGTCCGAGAAACTTCATAAATGTTGTTCATATGATATAAAATCAGACAGACCCTTCAAGGCTGTCTTGAAAGGATTATCAAATGATCAAAGTATTGATGAAATTAAAAATGAAATCAAAAAATTGCTTGGTTTTGCCCCTTCCCAAGTAATACTTATGAAAAAAAGAGCGAATGGTACTTCTAAACCACGCTCTGGAATTTCCCATGAACTTTACCTAATACACTTCAATCGAAGTGATGTAAACAATTTGAAAACTTTAGAAAAAGTACGTTTCATTTCCCACATTAAAATTCATTGGGAACATTATAAACGGCATAATCGTATTGCAAACTTAACGCAATGTCGTCGTTGCCAAGGCTTCGGTCATGGAACCAAAAATTGTCATATGGATATACGGTGTTTGAATTGTGGTAAATCGCATTCGAAAGACGATTGTCCAACGAATGAAACCACTGATATATTTTCATGTTCAAATTGCAATGGAAATCATAAATCCAATTATTTGAAATGTCCTGTCAGGGAAAAAATTTTAAACGCTCGTTCGCTTCGACAACAAGTCAAATCAACGACCTTAAATTTACAGAACATACCTGAAAATCGAAAAACCGTTACAAATGCCACGCCTAATTCGGCACTGATTTCTTCGAAACAAAAAACAGGTACGCCTGCCAATTCGTCTTCTAACGAAAACAATTTATTGACAGGTAGATCGACCTCGTCATCATCTTCTTCTAATGTCAGTTATGCTGGTATATTAGGTAGAAATCTATCACCTATTTCTTCTAATGTAAATAATCAAAACACAGGACCGCCTTGCAGTTCTTCTTCTAACGAAAACAATTTATTAATAGGTAGACCGGCCAAATCATCTTCTTCTAATGGCAGTCTACCTACAAATATTCCTTCAATGCCATTCGCTTCTTTAAATGAAGTCGATTTAGGCGATATAACTGAAAATAAAATGATCTACCTACAAGATCAACTTTTTCAAATGATCATCCAAATGAATTCAACTTCATCACTTTTTGAAGCATTTCAAATCGGATAGAAATTTGCAAATAATATTATAATGAATTTAAAATTTAACAGTCATGTTAAATAATTATTTGAATATTTTAAATTGGAATGCTCGATCTTTGAAATCGAGTGAAGATGAATTTTATAATTTTCTCAAAGTTCACAAAATTCATATTGCCATTGTGACAGAAACTTTTCTTAAACCAAATGTAAAATTGAAAAGTAATCCACATTATGGGGTTCATCGATTTGACAGGTTTACTGGAATGGGTGGTGGAGTTGCCATTTTTGTCCAACGGCAAATTAAACATCGAATTTTACCTTCTTTCAATACTAAAGTTATTGAAAGCTTGGGAATCGAAGTTGAAACCATTCATGGAATTTATTTCATCGCTGGAGCATATTTGCCATTCCAATGCACCGGCGAACAATTAAATTTCTTTAAAGGCGATTTGCAAAAACTTACAAGATATCGATCGAAATTTTTCGTAATAGGGGACTTAAATGCTAAGCATGTCCAGTGGAATTGTAGGCAAAATAACAGTAATGGTAAAATACTTCATAATCAACTCTCAGCTGGTTACTTCACAGTTCTTCATCCCAGTAATCCTACTTGTTTCTCTTCCGTGAAAAACCCGTCTACAATTGATCTGGTTCTAACAGATCAAAGTCACATTTGTAGTGAACCGATTACTCATGCTGACTTTGACTCAGATCATCTTCCAGTAACATTCAGACTTTCCAACGAAGCTATAATTAATCCAATTAGTTCTATTTTCAACTATCATAGAGCTAATTGGTTGGATTACAGATCTCACATTGAAAATCATGTGGATCATGAAACTATTTTAGAAAATTCTGCGGACATCGACACAGCAATTGACAATTTGAATCATTATATTATCGAAGCTAGAAATCTTTCAGTTCCCAAAGCTCAAACTAAATTAAATTCTCCTATCATCGATGACAATCTTCAACTGCTCATTCGGTTGAAGAATGTTCGTCGACGACAATATCAACGTTCTCGTGATCCTGCTATGAAAAACATAGTTAAGGATTTACAAAAAGAAATTAAACATAGATTTACTCTTTTGCGAAATGAAAATTTCGCTAAAGAAGTTGAACAAATTAAACCATATTCTAAACCTTTCTGGAAACTTTCTAAGGTTCTTAAGAAACCTCAGAAACCAATTCCTGCTCTCAAGGAAGGAAATCAAATACTTCTTACAAATGGTGAAAAAGCTCAAAAACTTGCTCAGCAGTTCGAGAGTGTTCACAATTTTAATTTAAACGTTGTGAGTTCTATTGAAAATGAAGTCTCACTGAAATATGATCATATTTCAACCCAAGTGTTATCACACGATGGCATTATTGAGACGAATTTTGATGAAATTAAATCAATTATTAGGAAACTCAAAAACATGAAGGCTCCTGGTAATGATGGAATTTTTAATATTCTTATTAAAAATCTTCCCGATGTTGCCTTGAGACTCCTGGTTAAAATTTTCAACAAGTGTTTTTCATTAGCTTACTTCCCAAAAAGATGGAAAAACGCTAAAGTAATTCCTATCCTAAAACCTGATAAAAACCCAGCAGAAACATCAAGTTATCGCCCAATTAGCTTACTTTCTTCTATCAGTAAACTTTTTGAAAAAATTATCTTGTTGAGAATGATGACTCATATAAATGAGAATTCAATTTTTTTACCAGAGCAGTTTGGATTTCGTCATGAACATTCAACTACTCATCAACTTGTCAGAGTAACGAACATGCTAAAATCAAATAAATCTTCTGGGTTATCCACTGGAGTTGCTCTTCTAGACATAGAAAAAGCATTCGACAGTGTTTGGCACAAAGGTTTAATAGCAAAAATGTCCGATTTCCAGTTTCCTATTTATTTGATCAAAATGATTCAAAATTATTTAACTGATCGTACTCTTCAGGTTAGCTATCAAAACTGTAAATCTGAATTGCTACCCGTACGAGCCGGTGTTCCGCAGGGTTCGAGCGTAGCTCCAATCTTGTATAATATTTTCACTTCTGATCTTCCAAATCTACCCGTTGGTTGTCAGAAATCACTATTCTGTGACGACACAAGTCTGTTAGCCACAGGTAGAAATCTAAGAGTGATCTGCAGTCGCCTACAAAGAAGTTTAAATATTTTCAGTGATTATCTGTCAAAATGGAAAATTAAACCAAATGCAGCAAAAACGCAATTAATTATCTTTCCTCACAAGCCAAGAGCTTCTTTTCTTAAACCAAACAATAATCACATTCTTAAATTGAATGGCTTGGAATTGACATGGTCTGATCAAGCTAAATACTTAGGTTTAACGTATGACAAAAAACTCACTTTCAAGGATCACATTGAAGGAATCCAGGCAAAGTGTAATAAATATATTAAATGTTTATATCCTCTTATAAACAGAAATTCTAAGCTCTGTCTAAAAAACAAGTTGTTAATTTATAAACAAATTTTCAGACCAGCCATGCTTTATGCAGTACCAATTTGGTCAAGTTGTTGTTCCACCAGGAAGAAAACGCTTCAAAGGATTCAGAATAAAATTCTGAAAATGATTTTGAAGCGTCCTCCCTGGTTTAGCACAAATGAGTTACACAGACTCACAAATATAGAACCATTAGATGTAATGTCACATAATATTATAAGCAAATTCCGACAAAAATCGATGCAATCTTCAATTGAATCGATTCGCTCTCTGTATTAGTTAGTAAGTTAGTATATAAGTTCCTTTTCCCCATTACACAATACAAGTAGGTTTAGAATTTTCCCTACACAAAAATCTCAGAATTGCGGAAGCAAATAATGTCTTCATGGTAATAACCAAATCATATATATATATATATATATATATATATATATATATATATATATATATATATATATATATATATATATATATATATATATATATATATATATATATATATATATATCTATATATATATATATATATATATATATATATATATATATAACAGGGCTGAAAAGTCACCACTTGTGGCTGAACACCCAATTTAAATCTTAATAATATAATTTTAACTCATATTCCAATGAATAGTTATTTAAAAAAAAAAAAAAAAAAAAAAAAGGTGTCATTTTTGGAAAATTCGAAAGGTGAAACGAATACGAAGCGTATTTTCAGCGGCGATAATGTGGTACGTGATTCAGCACCCGTGGACAAGCTACCCTTCGGAACACTCATCGGAATTGGGTTTGTCGTAACAATGAGTCGGACGTGCAATTTTACAATCATCTTTCGATCATTTGCCATCAAATGTAATGATTTTTTTTTAATATAATGGATTCGAATTTCGACCCTTGTCATAGGGATCTGGAAAAGTTTCTTTGTTCGGTTCATCACAAAAAGCATCGCAACAGAAATTTAACTAAACCGCAAAGATAAAACTGCTGTTTCCCGAACCACATCCAACCGAATCGATGTTTACAAATTACGAGTAATCTAATAATTTAGGATTCCTTTGTCTTGTAAATAAATCCAATGCTGTATGGCTGTGTAGTTTCTAATCCCAGAATAATGATTCTACATCGTTCGGCGTCGTCGTCGTCGTCGTCGTCGTCATCGTATCACGAGCAACATCATTTATTTCGACTTCATTAACAACATGCTTTGTGGAACAGATCCCATAATACAACGATTCTGAAGTCACAAACCCCATCGCCATATCCCCATCCTCAACACTGGATTGGGTTCTATTTCGATCGATAAAACCCTTCCAGCGCAAACCACCAGCAGTAACGGGCGGCGCTTTACCAATACTTAATCAACTCTCGATAATGAGCTTCATCCTAACTGGGGCTGGATTGTGGGTGTCCAATTGAAGGAATATAACATTTTCACAAACAGACTCGGCATTCATCCCCAGCTCAGGGTGGAGATTCAGCGCAGAGTCGTTAACGATTCACATGCAAAAATATCATAAATACATGCGTCGGTAAGGCGCAGTGGGGTAAGATTAGAACATTTTCCACGGAGCTTCAAACAGCTATCTTGAAATCGCACTCACCCCACTGCACCCTACACTCGGATTGAAACAACCACCGGGGATGGAAAGGATAAAAGCTTCGTGTGCTTTTCTTCCCACATAAAGGAGCTCATCACCGTCGCCGCTTTGCCAGTAACGTTCCACATTTTCCACATCCAGTTTCGCCTCATAAATTCATTACTACGAAATTCTAATTTAACGCATGAGTTTCCCCCCCCCACGATCACACCTGCTGACACAGGGATTGACACCTCACCTTCCCCGTATGGCATGAATTCATCATCTGCCAGACCGACCAGACGGCAAATCAGGACTAAACTTTCGGAGAAAATCAGGCATACAAAATTGAACCATTATGCTCGGTCCCGTGAACCATATTCCATCAACTTGCCCATGGAATTACCACTGTCCCCAGTAATGGGACAGTTATTATCAATTATCACCGTTGATTGGAGAACCGTCCGTGCGGGTGGGCGGATGTACCGCAGAAACCGGAGCACCACTGCAGAGTGTGTGTTCAAAATTTCATGGCATTTGACGATGATATTCTACTGGATGTTCCCGAGCTTCCGAATGTCTGTCAGCAGATCGAGCCCATCGTTCGTTGCTCTTAGGAAGGATTCCAATACGATTGGAATATGTATGTTATGAGCATGTGATTCTAAGATCCCAAGTCAACAGTTGAATCGCAATTAAACAGTTGCTCAATATTCAATCAAACAAAGTAGTAGAAAATAATTGGTTCTTTGGTATGAAATGTGTTTTGATCAAAAATCTGTCAAGCAAGAACGTGAGTAAATCGGCTAAACTTTTTACTAAAATATCAAATTATTCAGTTTTTGCAATGACTGAGTGGAAACATATATTGGAGAAGCTAAATGAATGAAAAATTTACAGCAAAGATGATTTTTTGGAAAAAGATACGCTGAGAGACAGGACTCGAACCTGCGTTCTTATGCATTCCGTGCATACGTGCTTCCATTTCGCCACCCTATGCCTTGTGATAGGCACAGCTCTAAAACACGGTTAGACATGATAGAACGTACATCGAACATGGTCTAGTTTCCTAAAATATTTGATATGTAAAGAAGGTAAATGCTTCATTCATTCTAGCCTGTGTAGAATCCAGGTTCAGAACCAAATTGCAGAGTTAAAATCTGAAATTCGGTTTCGAAATCAAAGATCAAGTTTTTTTTTCATTTCCATAGTCTAGATCTGAAATTCAGTTCCTTGTCCAGAATCCAAGGCCTAAATCGAGTTCCAGATTTCTGGAACTGAAACCGAATGCAAGAACTTGACTATATCTAAGCCAGGTTTTTGGAACCGAAACTGGAACTTATTTTCGAATATTAAGTCTGAACTTGAATTTGAATTTAGAAATAGAATTCTGGAATTCAGAATTGAGCTTCAGATCCGAATTCAGTGTCAAAATTTCAGTCCACATTTCAGACTTGATATTCAGGTTCAGAATTCGAGAAATGAGTTATGAACCTGAAGTTCTGGAACAGATCCAAAACGTCATCCGGTTATGTCTCTGACATTACTCACTTGCCTTGTTTTAACGCGGATTTCCGAAGCTACCCGGTTTTCTTGTTTTGTCTTAGAAATGCATGAAACGTCGAGATCTGATGTTATCTCGATTTGACACTTCGAAAATTTTTGATTTTTCAAAAAAAAAGTACGGGTGTGTAATGTCAGAGACATAACTGGATGTCGTGAATACGAATATGACACGCTTTATTTATACTTCCGAATTCGAATTGGTAGTTGATCGATTGTTTGAATTGTGCAACTTCCCCCTCTTTCATTACTAGAATTTTAAACGATGCGCCTAGACTAGATTACAGATTAGTTACATTAATCATTCTGAAACGCAATTAAATATTATGAAATAAGCAGTATAGTTCTTTATAATAAAATAATCGATACGTTGACAACGACAGCCAAATTCGAAATGAATGGCTTCCGAGTCGGTGCTATGCATTTTATATAGCAAATCAAAAGGAAGTTCTACAAACTGCAACTAATTTAAAAATGGACTGTATAGAGTACAGAAAAGTAAAATTTCGCTTAATTCTTTGGGAGTATTATTATGGTTCTAAAAAGAACCGATTTGAAGAATTCTGAAATTAATAACTGGAACTGAGTTCAAGAATTAAATTTAGAACATAGAACAGACTCAGAACTCAATTGGATTTTAGTTCTAGAACTACAATCATTTTCCAGAATCCAATTCAGCACGCAGACTCTGAATTCTAAACTCATATTCCGGAACTAAGCTCTGAAATTTGAAGACGATTTTTCGCCATAAATAAAAAATGGGTTGTATAGAGGTACAGTAAAGTAAATTCCGCATAATCCTTTAGGAGTATTATTATGGTTTTAAGAAGAACCGAATAGAAGTCTGGAATAGAGAACTGGACCCTGAGTTCAAGACCTAAATTTAGATCCAATAACAGACTCAGAATCCAGTTTCAGTCGCTGCTGGTTCTCGCCTTGGTGGCCAGCAAGCGAATAAGAGATGCAACCTGAGCGTTTGAGGTTTTTACTAACCACGCAGAAGGTGCATTCTCCGTCGCTGCTGGTTAACTCTCGCTGCTGCTGCTGGTTAAGGTCCTCTCGTTTCGATGGCCAGCAAGCGAATGAGAGATGCGACCTGAGCGTTTGAGGTTTTTATTAACCACGCAGAAGGTGCATTCTCTTTCGCTGCTGGTGGAAAGTTTAATTCCCGCTGCTGCTGCCGGCTGGTCCTCTCGCCTCGATGGCCAGCAAGCGAATGAGAGATGCGACCTGAGCGTTTGAGGTTTTTATTAACCACGCAGAAGGTGCATTCTCCGTCGCTGCTGGTTAACTCTCGCTGCTGCTGCTGGTTAAGGTCCTCTCGCCTCGATGGCCAGCAAGCGAATGAGAGATGCGACCTGAGCGTTTGAGGTTTTTATTAACCACGCAGAAGGTGCATTCTCTCTCGCTGCTGGTGGAAAGTTTAACTCCCGCTGCTGCTGCTGGCTGGTCCTCTCGCCTCGATGGCCAGCAAGCGAATGAGAGATGCGACCTGAGCGTTTGAGGTTTTTATTAACCACGCAGAAGGTGCATTCTCCGTCGCTGCTGGTTAACTCTCGCTGCTGCTGCTGGTTAAGGTCCTCTCGCCTCGATGGCCAGCAAGCGAATGAGAGATGCGACCTGAGCGTTTGAGGTTTTTATTAACCACGCAGAAGGTGCATTCTCCGTCGCTGCTGGTTAACTCTCGCTGCTGCTGCTGGTTAAGGTCCTCTCGCCTCGATGGCCAGCAAGCGAATGAGAGATGCGACCTGAGCGTTTGAGGTTTTTATTAACCACGCAGAAGGTGCATTCTCTCTCGCTGCTGGTGGAAAGTTTAATTCCCGCTGCTGCTGCTGGCTGGTCCTCTCACCTCGATGGCCAGCAAGCGAATGAGAGATGCGACCTGAGCGTTTGAGGTTTTTATTAACCACGCAGAAGGTGCATTCTCTCTCGCTGCTGGTGGAAAGTTTAACTCCCGCTGCTGCTGCTGGCTGGTCCTCTCGCCTCGATGGCCAGCAAGCGAATGAGAGATGCGACCTGAGCGTTTGAGGTTTTTATTAACCACGCAGAAGGTGCATTCTCCGTCGCTGCTGGTTAACTCTCGCTGCTGCTGCTGGTTAAGGTCCTCTCGCCTCGATGGCCAGCAAGCGAATGAGAGATGCGACCTGAGCGTTTGAGGTTTTTATTAACCACGCAGAAGGTGCATTCTCCGTCGCTGCTGGTTAACTCTCGCTGCTGCTGCTGGTTAAGGTCCTCTCGCCTCGATGGCCAGCAAGCGAATGAGAGATGCGACCTGAGCGTTTGAGGTTTTTATTAACCACGCAGAAGGTGCATTCTCTCTCGCTGCTGGTGGAAAGTTTAATTCCCGCTGCTGCTGCTGGCTGGTCCTCTCACCTCGATGGCCAGCAAGCGAATGAGAGATGCGACCTGAGCGTTTGAGGTTTTTATTAACCACGCAGAAGGTGCATTCTCTCTCGCTGCTGGTGGAAAGTTTAACTCCCGCTGCTGCTGCTGGCTGGTCCTCTCGCCTCGATGGCCAGCAAGCGAATGAGAGATGCGACCTGAGCGTTTGAGGTTTTTTTGTCGTGAATACGACTTACTTTACTATGGAGCGCCTTTTCAAAATTAGCCATATGGAAGAATGGGCAGAACTTAATCGTGAATATCTCGACTTGTATTAATGGTAGCAACATAATTCTTACACCATTTCATCAAAAATATGATCAGGAATTCAGGATAATATTTTGAACAGTGTGCGATAATTACAAACAACTCAAAAATTAAGTTTTCTTAAAATTTGAAAACAACGCGGAAAATTCTTTACTTTCGCTTGGGTTTTTCGCGCAAGGACGACGATTTTGAGGTAGTCAGGCACATATCTTCAACTGAATGCGTATAAAAGGGGAACCGTGGTCGAAAATCGATCATTTCTTTTCGTGCGTTCGATGGAAGCAGACGTCGTGGGAGTGGAATCATCAACCAGCAGCGACGGAGAATGCACCTTCTGCGTGGTTACAACCTCAAACGCTCAGGTCGCATCTCTCATTCGCTTGCTGGCCATCAAGGCGAGAACCAGCAGCGACTGAAACTGGATTCTGAGTCTGTTATTGGATCTAAATTTAGGTCTTGAACTCAGGGTCCAGTTCTCTATTCCAGACTTCTATTCGGTTCTTCTTAAAACCATAATAATACTCCTAAAGAATTATGCGGAATTTACTTTACTGTACCTCTATACAACCCATTTTTGTCGTGAATACGACTTACTTTACTATGGGGTGCCTTTTCAAAATTTACCCTCTGAGAGAGTGATAAGAATCAGAACGCGTTCTAAGGAAGAGAACAAAATATCTGCTGCTGTACAACAAATCGTCCGGGAAAAATGTTCCGAAAAGTGGTGAATATCGCAGTGAGTTCCTCAATTTGGTCCTTGTGAATGCTAGAAACGAGTCCCTTCAGCATATTGATAGTTTCTTTCAATAAAATATGCAAATCCGAAATGAAATAATCGACATTAATATTCTGTATGCGGCTATTTTTATAGCCGTTAGGACCGCCCATTAGTGAAAAAGCTACAAACGAAATCAGGTAGAAACAAGCCTCTCAACAAAACTTGAATCAGTTTGGATTGTATCGCCACTGCGAGCAGATGTGTTTTGTATCGTCTGCACGCTTTCGACAGGAGCGATTACGTCACAGCTGCCAGTCATTAGCATTGGGAAAAAAAACAACGATGGAGAGCATTGCACAATATCAGCCGTTCTAATGGCTCTAAAAGTTTTCTAAAGAACTATTAGGATTTGTTGTTCGCAAATCGTAGGGAAATATCCTCAGTTTACTGCAAATTAAGAATAGTTTGCTTAGATTTGTGCACTTTTCGCTGTGTGAAATTCACAGTAATCGAGATCAAGTGAAGCCTTCTTTGTTTTTGCGAAAAATGTGAAAAAGGGGAATGCGTGCATAATTCATACAATTGATATTCGGAAGTGTTAAGGAACATGTCAGTTGTTTTCGTATTCACGACATCCAGTTATGTCTCTGACATTACCCACCCGCCTTTTTTAGACTAGCATCACTGTTCTCATATAAACAGGCAACGTAAATGCCAAGCGCTTGATTGGAAAAACGATACCGAGTATGTGACATAAACACTGAAGTATGCTTTTGTGAACCACTCAAATCAATCTGAATTAATTGGTGTTAAGAATGAACCAAAATAAGTTTCAGAAATTTTTTAACCACGCAGAAGGTGCATTCTCCGTCGCTGCTGGTTAACTCTCGCTGCTGCTGCTGGTTAAGGTCCTCTCGTCTCGATGGCCAGCAAGCGAATGAGAGATGCGACGTGAGCGTTTGAGGTTTTTATTAACCACGCAGAAGGTGCATTCTCCGTCGCTGCTGGTTAACTCTCGCTGCTGGTTAAGGTCCTCTCGCCTCGATGGCCAGCAAGCGAATGAGAGATGCGACCTGAGCGTTTGAGGTTTTTATTAACCACGCAGAAGGTGCATTCTCTCTCGCTGCTGGTGGAAAGTTTAACTCCCGCTGCTGCTGCTGGCTGGTCCTCTCGCCTCGATGGCCAGCAAGCGAATGAGAGATGCGACCTGAGCGTTTGAGGTTTTTATTAACCACGCAGAAGGTGCATTCTCTGTCGCTGCTGGTTGATGATTCCACTCCCACGACGTCTGCTTCCATCGAACGCACGAAAAGAAATGATCGATTTTCGCATTTTTTTTTTTTTGCATAAATATCTGTTTATTAATCTTATTTTTGTGTATTACATCAACATTTTACAGTACAAGTGTTTTGACCCTTTGGCCTTTCATCTTTGTTTTTCATACGATTCGTTATTAATATTAGGTGTTTTAGTTACTCTTGTTTTACATACTAATGTTTAATCATAATATTTATTTTAATTATTAATAAAATATCTACCTACTTATAACTATCCCTAACCTAATACGTACAAATTTTGAATTATTTGTATTTCAGAGATTGAGCACCTCTCTTCAAATTTCGTGCAGTATTGTTCGAATTTTTGTTCTAGTATATCCAGGGAGGCCATCTCATGTACTTCACTAGTCCTTGTCCAAGGGGGTAGATTTAAAATCATCTTTAAGATTTTACTTTGAATGCGTTGAAGCCTAAGTTTGTGTGTTCGTGCACAACCCCGCCAAACAGGGACTGCGTATTCAATTGCGGGGTAGATGATTTGTTTATAGACAGCCATCTGATTCTTCAGGCATAGTTTAGATGTTCTACAAATCAGCGGATACAGAGACCTAATGAGTATGCTGCATTTTTGAACGATTTTGTCAACATGTGACCTGAATATCAGATGTCTGTCAAAGGTGAGTCCTAGATAGATAACTTCATCGGACCATTGAATGACCTCATCACCGAATCGTATTCTGCATTCGTCTGATGGAACAAGTTTTGGAGATCTTGAATGTGGAAACAAGATGACCTGAGTTTTTGCTGCATTGATCACAATTTTCCAGCTTGTAAAATATTCCGTTAAAGCGTCCAGACCTGTCTGTAGTTTATTCTTCAGAGCATTAATAACACGACCTTTGTAAAGGATGGCAGTATCATCAGCAAATTGTGACAGAACACCACCACCCGGAAGAGGTGGGATGTCTGATGTGAAAATGTTGTATAGAATGGGACCTAGAATACTTCCCTGGGGTACACCAGCAGGAATAGTAAATCTTTCTGAAAGTGCATTATTCAGAGAAACCTGGAAGACTCTATCTGCAAGATAATTTTTGATAATTTTAATAAGATACATGGGAAAATTATACCGATGAAGTTTAAACACCAGGCCATCGTGCCACACATTACCGAATGCCTTTTCAATATCCAATATTGCCATGGCAGTCGTTTTGGACACTGATTTGTTTTGCTGGATGACGTTGTTAACCCTTGTGAGTTGGTGGATGGTGGATCTTCCTTTCCGGAACCCAAACTGTTCTTCCAGGAATGTATCCTGTTCATCTGCGAAAGCAAGAATTCGCCTTTGTATTGACTTTTCAAACAGCTTGGATAGGGCAGAGAGTAAGCTGATGGGCCGATAGCTCTTGGAAAATGAAGGATCTTTCCCCGGTTTCAAAACTGGGATAACTTTAGCTAACTTCCACATTGAAGGGAAGTAACCAAGCTCCCAGCACCTGTTGAAAATTTTAGCTAAGAAGACAAATGAGCGAATACTCAAATGTTTCAGCTCAATGTTGAATGTGTTGTCGAAACCGGGGGCCTTCATATTTTTGGATTTTTTCACAAAAGCCATCAGCTCATTCGCATTGACTCTACTTTCCTCAGGAATCAAGCTGTCTGATTGGTCAACCTCAGCTACGCTGTCAGCAACGGCTCTTTCATGTGGACTAACAATGTTGAGTCCTAAATTGTGAGAACACACAAACTGCTGGCCTAGCGCATTTGCCTTCTCTACTGGTGTGATTAAAGGTATTCCTTCAGCTGCGTCCTGGGGTGACATCAGAGGAGGAATAGGCTTCGGTTTTTTCTTAAGCACCTTCGTTAAGGACCAGAAGGGCTTTGAATGTGGGAGAATTTCTCGAAGCTTTTGCTGGAAGTTCCTGTTGCGAAGCTCAGATATCCGTTCCTGGATTATCCTAGTTAAGTTGTTATAAGTAGTCCTCCTATCTAGGATGCCAGTTCGTTGATACTGCCTCCGGTAGATATTCCGAAGTCGGATGAGTTTCTTGGTGACACTGTCGATTTGAAGAGAGGAACTCGGCATATGTTGTACTGGAACCGTCCTATCACGAGCGACTGTGATTGAATGCTGGAAGAAAGATAGGGCTGCATCGATTTCCATCGGGGAATCAAGTGGCAAATCGATATTAATAAGTTGGTCGGCGATATGTTGAAATTGGACCCAATCGGTGCGATAATAGTTCCTCCGAGGTTGAATAGGCACTGTTTCTGGTGAAGATCCCAATGTCAATATTACTGGAAAGTGATCAGAAGAGAGCTCGTAGAAGACAACCGGAGAGCTGTCTATGGCGATGTTGCTGATGAATATATCCAAAATGGAATGAACTCCCGATCTGGAAAGTCGCGTTGGTTGATCCGGAGCGAAGATGTTGTATTGTCCAGCTTCGTAATCTTCGGCAAGTACGAATCCGTTTCGATTCTGTCTTCTGTTTCCCCACAGCTCATGCCGTGCGTTCAGGTCCCCAGCAATGATGAATTTGTTCTGTCGTCGAGTGAGCATAGCCAGATCTCGCTTCAATGATGCACACGTACCATCTCGAAGATTGGTTTGTTTGGGGCAGTACGCTGCAATGATGATGATGGGTCCCATCGTCGTAGTGATCTCAATTCCGATGGCTTCTATTAGTTGCAATTTAAAGGCTGACAGAAGCCTGTGCTGAATGGATCGCTTAACGGCAATGGCAACTCCCCCTCCTCTAGTAGTTGTCCTGTCGAGCCTGTGAATCCTGTAATTGGAAATAAAAATAGAAATTTCAGGTTTAAGATGAGTTTCAGTTAAAATAGCAATATCGGCATTCTTCTCTTGAAGAAAGTCGGACAATTCAGCAGTTTTGCTCCTGAGTGAGCAAGCATTCCAATTTACTATAACCAACTCATTATATTGCATATTCGATGATGAATTTGCCTAAGGCGTTGATTTGATCTAACCGCGTTCTGCAGTTTCGTAGTTTTGTTGTCATTGTTTCAAAAATGACGATCAGTTGTTCAGCAGAGAATAAATCATCAGAGTCATCCTTTGCTTGTGGATGATTATTGCCCCATCCAGGAGGGATTCTTGAGGAAGATTCTTTTTGAGATCCAGCGGCTGAAGTCTTTGGATTGCTGCGAGGAAGTGGCGGCAAATTCGGAATATCCCTCTTCGGTGGGAGCCGTGGGAAATTAATTTCATCCTTCTGTGGAACATTCTTGCGCGTTGATTGTTTACGGGATGCCTGTTGTCGAATTTTTGTGAATTCAGCACGTTTGGGACACGATTTGCTAGTAGATGGATGGTCGCCATCACAGTTCACACATTTTACAGCGATGTCATCTAGTAGGCAATCATTGGTATTGTGTGGTTCGGCACATTTCCCGCACCGACTTTTCATGTGGCAATTCCTCGCTCCATGCCCGTAATTCAAACAGTTCGTGCACTGTGTGACATCCCGATGTACCGGTTTATACTTTTGCCATTCGATGATTATGTGAAATAACGATTTAATCGTTTTCAGTTGACTCATGGTGATGGAGCCCTTCTCCAGATGAATCAGGTACAGTTGATCTCTAAACTTTTTGTCCGTATTATGTCGCTTCATTTTGAACACCATCAAAGGCTTTAGTCCAGCCTCCGACAGTGCCTGCTTTAGTTCGGCTTCCATCATGTCGGGTAGTCCTCGAAGTACAACCTTCATAGGTTTGTTGGCGGCAATATCGTGTGTGAAGTATTCCGCTTTTGTCTGCTTCAGATAACATTCCACTCCTTTGTAGTGGTTCAAAGCCGGAACAGTTATTTTGTAGCCTTCAGTACATAAACGGATTGTTGCCTGTAGTCCTTTGCTGATCAGTGTGTTGAAATCCGAGCGTAGAGTTGGTGGGAAGCCCTTCAGGTAGAAAGGCGGCATTTTTTCCTTCTTCTGCAGTTCCTCTTCGACATCAACTGGCAGATCAGCATATTGGTTTTTACTCAGCAAACGGTCGTTTACCTGTACATCACTTGGCTTCAGACGCTTAGCATCCTTTGGATCCTTCTCGGATCTATGGCGGTTTTTACCCATAGCTTGGGTAGGTAGACAACTGCGAATAAAAAATAAAACAAAATCGAAATTAGTCGTAGTAGGTTATTCGTCTATCCACATCGAGTGTTAGATGACGAATGATCGATTTTCGACCACGGTTCCCCTTTTATACGCATTCAGTTGAAGATATGTGCCTGACTACCTCAAAATCGTCGTCCTTGCGCGAAAAACCCAAGCGAAAGTAAAAAGTTTTCCGCGTTGTTTTCAAATTTTAAGAAAACTTATTTTTTGAGTTGTTTGTGGTTATCGCACACTGTTCAAAATATTATCCTAAATTCCTGATCATATTTTTGATGAAATGGTGAAAGAATTATGTTGCTACCATTAATACAAGTCGAGATATTCGCGATTAAGTTCTGCCCATTCTTCCATATGGCTAATTTTGAAAAGGCGCCCCATAGTAAAGTAAGTCGTATTCACGACAAAAGATGTTTTCATACTACACCAAATCTGACATTTAATGCATTTCTAAGACATTTAACATGAACAAAATTTCGATTTCAGAAATCTGAAATTTTTTTCACAAAGTTGATATTATTCGAACAAATATTTTTTTGAGATTACACCAGATCTGGACGTTTCATGCATTTCTAAGATATTTGCCATCAAACAAAATTTCTTTAGGTTTGCGGTTTTTTTTTCGCGGATTTTCGAAGTTACGCGTTTTTTTTTTACGCAGTGTTGGGGAAATCATGATCAGAAAAAGTTCAATTCACTCGTGAACAAAAAAGTTCAAGAGATTTTCGAAAAAAAAATCAGTGGTAAGCGAAACTTTATAACGAATTTTCACACACAGAAATATCGTCAAAGAGATCATCGAAAGGGAGAAGAGTCTCCGATGATATTTCGATGCTGAATTTTCACTACGCTTCAGTTCGACACCGAACTGATTCGTGCACGAATTGATTATTATATTTTCATAAATAATAATGTCTACTGAAGAATTTCGTCACTGAACCGGAACTGAGAAATAATAACTGCGATATTTTCGATGCACGCAAGGCTGCTTTAATTCCTGCTGGCTATTTAGATTAAATCCAATAAAACGCTATTTAGCAGAAATTGAATTCATAGAAGTAACAGGAGCGCAGCATTGTCAGCATGTCTCGAACCCACAGTAGTCGAAGTGTTTGAATGGCGCGTTTGAATTGGCACAGCGGTAGTCTGCGCTCCTGTTACTTCAGCGTACGTTATTCAAATTAAATTAATGTTAATATTTTTTAATCAGCTGCAAACATGATTTGTGATTGTTTTTATTATCATTCTAGCCATTACTAAGCCGTGTCGAATAAATCTCAAATACACCACAACTATTGAATTATTTATCAACCTCTCTACGCGCATTGAACATTTTCAGGAAGGTTCATTTTTTGTTCATCGGCGAATTTATTCATCACGTATTCTTTCGAAAGGTTGAGATACAATGGCTATGAAAATTAAAAGTTTCATTCCCAACACTGCTTTTACGCGGTACGTATCTCCCGCATATACTCTTAAGGGCTGAGGCGATTTTATTTCTCTCTCATTTTTGTTACGGTACCAGGAAACTGGAGCAGAAAAAATGGCGCGTGCATAGAAATCGACTTACCTTCACAAAAATAACGTTCACTTCATTTTTATCGCGAAAACACCTATGTTTTTATGCACTAATCGCATCCAAATTAAATTATCTAGACTTTGTCAGGATAGATTTTTGATGCATGCCTTTGAAGACAGCTGTCAAATTTATACACGTATCTTTTGAAGGTTGGTACTAACTGAAAATGGTATGGATTTAATTCTAGTGGCGCCCTCTCATAGAAACGATACGAACTTTTCAGCCGATCTGCTGAAATCTAACACTAATCTCAACCGCGACCTCCTTCTACTCTCAAGTGTGAAACTGTTAAAGATCACGTTTCCCATACCATATCATCAAGCGCTTTAATGTCATAAATTTATCCGACCATTTTTATCCCGGAAATTGTCCACATCATTAGAAAGCCTCATCTCCTCCTCCTCCCTAGCCTGAACGCAGAACTGGTAAACCCGAACTTTCACAAGAACTTTCCCGCACAGAGCACAATCATCTGCGCATTTGCTCCTGAAACCCCAAACCGCACACTGCCGAATGATAAAGTGCCATCTTTTACCACTATCACCAACAGTTAGTCCCCGGCCACCTCCCCCCCTTTTTCTTCCTATTCACCGAACGGCCCCTTTTTTCAACATGCAACATGCTATGAATTGACCAAAGGATTCATGGTTCCAAGAAACAAATCTTGCTGCTCTGACTTTGGGGTTCGGTTCCCGAGGGAAAGGCAACAACGGCTGCTCGCAAAAACCTTAATTTATTTGCCCGCACACACAAACAGTCGCTTGGATTTTGTTTTTGTTTTTTGTGGGGCTGTTCTGCTTTAATCTAATCGTTAAATGATTGGTATTTTTTGAGGAAAATTTAATACAGTCAAACTACTACTACGTCATTCATGGGTGCAGCTTCACAGTCATTGATTGAATGATATTTATTGCACCGGTGCCCAACGTTATTCAACTCGAACAGTTCATTACTCTGTGATAAAATTTTGAGTGCATCAATAATTCGAGTCACGCTGCCGGATTCGGGGACAATGCATCCGACAAATCGGACAGTGAGGGCGATGCTGCTGACGTGTGGAAATTCGGTTTCGTTCCACCGGAGCATATCCCTCTGGAGGTGCATTTCATCCACACATTTCCGTTTATCAATTAGTCCGCATCGACATTCGTACGCACAGTGGGAAAAAGTAGGGGTGGTGGTGGTGGCGTCGGGGTAGAAAAATCGATAAATGTGTTGAAAGGCTCATCGTGCTTTCGGGACAAGACACGGTTGCCAGACGGGGGGTAACGAATATGAAATTTTCAATTCATTATCCCGTCCCCAAGCTTCCCTGGGTTGGCAAACGGCCGGAGGTTTTTTTTGTTTGGTTGCAGGTACTCCATGTCCAACAGATGAAAGAACTGTGTGGACCCGTGGACCGGTGCGGTGGTCCGGGGACTTTTTCCTCTGACGCCAGCAAAGATAAAAACTTGGGCTTTCCGGACGAGTCTTATCAATGTCCATTCACTTTCATCTTTATTAATAGCAGCCATAAATCTTGGGCTCACGCGAAGCGATCCGGAGAAAATTGCACGTGGAAGCCGATTCGGATCAGAATTACACTCAGCCATTCCTCCGTCCGTCCGTCCGGCCGGTGGTTCTGGTCTTAGGATTGCCGTAAGCTCGGATCGTTTTCCACCAGAAGTGGGACCATTCATTTTCATTTTGGCGAGGTATTCCGAGCGTTGCCTGTAGATGGGATTGCTTCAGAGTATGTGATTCCTTGTAGAAGGTATAGACAACAAAAAAAGTATGATACGAAAAGTTTTGAATCCATTAGTTGACGCTCGGAAGGTCGTCCGTCTTGTCTTGATAGTCCTGATCAAACACGGACATATCCATTCAATCCTTCTGAAATCAAAAATCCATACTGTCAAAGGATCATCTTTAGTCAAACAATTACGTAACACACTTACGAATATTTGAA
Source organism: Malaya genurostris (assembly GCF_030247185.1). Lineage (NCBI taxonomy): Eukaryota > Metazoa > Arthropoda > Insecta > Diptera > Culicidae > Malaya > Malaya genurostris. The sequence continues at coordinate 6,609,489 of NC_080570.1, read as the reverse complement.
TATGGCACATTCGACCCAAACAGGGATATCAGCACTCTCGGAATGACTTCTGTCGATGATGCTGACGATGGCAAAAATCTCCAACTCCGATCCCGGTGCAGTGTGTCCAGTGTCGGTTTGGCCGACCATAATTCAATTGTAACTTATCTATTCAATCGAAATATTTCGTCCATTTGTGTCAATCTTTGCCGTTTCCAGTGGGGCCAACCGAAGCCAACCGAAGCATCAGTGCCTCTGGCTTTTGGGACTGTGAACAGTGAAGACCGAAGTCGAATAAGACCCAATTTTCGTCAAGCTCGATCCAAGATAATAAGTGTCACTTTGTGCTTTTTCCTTTGATTGACTATAATGCACAAGAACACACACACACATACAAAACGGAGCCTTCAACGCCATCACCGACGCATAAAACCGAGCAGATTAATTACTGCAGCTTTAGCAGGCCTCAATCACTTCGTGGTACGAAGAGCATGAAGATTAATCCTCCCGAAATGACAGAGTTTTATCTACCAATGCCCGGAAATGGATGGGGGATGTCGAAAGGTTCCTTTCATCAAACACAGAAACACAAGCACACACACATACACCAGATCCCATGGCCCACTGTCACACGAGTGCGTGCCTTCAACTCAATTAGATCTGACAGATGTTTATGGCAATTTTATTATTGTCCCCAAATAATAACAGCCAGCTACGCCAGACAGCGCTCGAATATACGACAATTTGATTTGTTTCGGAACGCCTCTGCCCCCTTTGGGACTGACTGGGGGTGTATTCGAAAAGAAAGTAGTAGGCTATGGTTTCATCATTCTTCCGGACTTGATTGCGAGATACGTATGTCGAATGTAGGTCTGATTCCCGGGGCGGGCGGGCTTTGCTTGCTGTAGAGGCAGTTGCATGGCTTGCTTCGTTTCGTTTATTGACGTGACAGATTTATACAGAAATATGATTTTGAAATTTAGCTCAGGTCACATCAAGTGCGAGCAAAATGCCGCACCAATCGAGGCAGTTTTTCTGTTTTTTTTTGTTGATGAATTTGTGTGCCCTTGGAATATATTTATATCGTCGAAGCAGTCATCAGTCGGGATGTTGGATCTACGATTTTCGAAATTGAATCTACGGGAATTAAAGCGATTGCTTTGTTATTCATTTAATCACAAGAAGGTTCTGGAAGCTTCCGGAGCCTGAAATAGTGCCGAAATGGTATAAAAAACGTGATTAATCCACCTAGCAGTGAGATGATACCTTTTTTTATCAATACGCATGTGTTTTTGCATGGATATTCTTAGGTGTTTTAGTTCATCGGCTGTTCGGCCATCCATGGAAGTTGACCATCAATGTTAACTTCCCTCTCTGAGCAGCCTAGATAGCCGTGTAGTGTCGGTAGCGGTTTCCCAACTGCTAAGAATAACGCTACGGTCCACCTGTACCGGTGGTATAAGTCCACCAAACAGGTAAGCCGTGTGGCATCCGGCGGAATTAATTTTACCAAGAATTGATCCACTGGTTTCCTATTCCATGTCGTAAAAGGCCACAAAAATAGGAACTCCTAAGTCAAGGTGTATTTCCGTGCCGATGGCTGAATGGCTGCAGGAGGTTAAACATTGCAGTCGTGAACGGAATATCTTGGGTTTTTCCCTTACTGGACACACGCAATGCTTAGCAATCAACTTCTTTGATCATCGATTCGGCAGGCCAGAGATTAGAAAGCTGAGTGTCTGTGGGTGTCCTCAAGGTGGTGTACTATCCCCACTTTTATGGAACCTAGTCGCTGATAGTTTGTTAAGGAAACTTAATAACCTTGGATTTCCGACTTATGGTTTTGCCGACGATTATCATATATTGATGACCGGTATAAGCATTAACACTCTCTTTGATTCAATGCAGCAAGCCCTGCGATCTGTTGAACAATGGTGTTGTCAGGTTTGGATTATCTGTAAATCCGGGCAAAACATCAATGGTGCTTTTCACTCATCGTAGGATAATTACAGGAGCTCGTCCGTTGCAGTTCTTTGGTTCAGAGGTCACTGTGGTCGATCAAGTTAAATACGTCGGGGTTATTCTTGACTCAAAACTGAATTGGTCTGCTCACATTGATTTCAGGATTAAAGGAGCTTGCATGGCTTTCGGCCAATGCAGACGAGCTTTTGGAAAATCATGGGGACTCAAACCCAGATATATTCATTGGATCTACACAACTATCGTTAGACCAATTTTAGCATATGGATGTCTTGTATGGTGGCAGAAAGGAGAAGTCGCGACAGTTCAGTCAAAGCTAAATCATCTCCAAAGGATGGTCCTAATGGCGATGACAGGAGCATTCACGACAACTCCTACTGCTGCTCTAGAGGCGCTATTGTGCATTAAACCACTACATGTGTTCCTAAAACAAGAAGCATTATCTTGTGCATACCGTCTTAGGGTTACAGGGCTTTGGAACAGTAACCCATTAGAATATGCTACCAGTCACACTCGCTTGTGGTCTCAAATGGTTCCGTGGGATGAGTATTTACTCGCTCCTAGTGACCTAACTCTCACATGCAGTTTTCCTTTTAAAACATTCAATGTGAGCTATCCTCTTCGTTAGGAATGATTGTCTGGTTGTCTGGAACGACACATTGATGAACACATAGTTTGTTTTACGGACGGTTCTCTGTTGAATGGTCGTGCTGGTGCTGGTATCTACTGTCGTGAAATAGGCTGGAGCAGTCTCATTCACTTGGTAGATACTGTACTGTGTTCCAAGCAGAAATCTACGCAATTCTGTGTGGAGTACAATCGGCACTTCAGCAGAGGATCTGTGGTAAACGTATTTATTTTTGTTCCGACAGTCAGGCAGCCTTAAAAGCACTCAGTTCGAATGACTCACGGTCGAATCTAGTGATCGCTTGTCGAACTCAAATTGAAGACCTCAGCATTTCAAATGCTGTTTACTTCTTATGGGTACCCGGCCATTCTGGTATTACTGGAAATAAATGGGCTGATGAGTTGGCTAGAACTGGTGCAGAGAATGATTTCGTTGGTCCTGAACCAGCTTTACCACTTTCAACTAGTTGGATAAAGCACAAGATACGTTCTTGGGCTGCATCCAAACATGCCAGCTACTGGCGCAACTTGCAAACTTGCGCTCAGACAAAGCATTTCTACCAGATTTAGATCTGAAAATGTCAAAGTGTCTACTGCATTTCTCCAAGTATCATTGAAGTGTTCTGGTCAGAGCTCTGACTGGACATTGCAAACTCAATTATCACATGGCTACTATTCAACGTGCTGAGTATTATTCGTGTGATTTGTGTGAATGCGATTATGGTACTTCATATCATCTGATATGTAACTGTCCCGCATTGACGCAGCTACGTATCCGGGTTTTTGGTTCTCCATACATGGTTGAGTCTGTGTATGCGGAGCTAAAATTGAAGGATATTCTCTCGTTTCTCACCCAATGTGGTAAGGAGCTATAGTCAGAAGGGTTCATCGTTCTTCCTGGAGTGAATGAATCCCTTCTGTATTAACCTTAAATAGGGTTTGGCAGATTGTTTGGCATCCTCTGGGGGGTACCGAATTTACTTCTGCTCGTACATACTGCGAGTCGTTTTGCATTCTTCCGGGAGTGCAGAATGGTGTCGCTTTTGTAAGATCTCTAAATCCTCTCGGGGGTTGGAGGTTTTATTAACAGCAGACTGTTCGGGACCTCGTAGAGGTTCAGAATTTCCTTCTGCTTCCACTAAATGTGATCCTCAGCAGATTGTTCAGCATCCCTTAGGGGTGCAGAATTTACTTCTGCTTTTATGTGTTTTTGTGTCGTCAATTTTTCCCATCCTCCTAGTCCAACCCTTACCATTTCCTTTCAATCCTTCCCTCTTATATATCGGGAAAATGATGCTAAAAACAAATTGATGGCAAGGCACAAATCTCTAAATATCAAGGGGAACGTGCCATTTGAGCCAATTTGTTCTGATTCCTGATTCCTGATTCCTGAGATGATACCTTTTTTTATCAATACGCATGTGTTTTTGCATGGATATTCTTAGGTGTTTTAGTTCTCATGACATTATTTTAATTATCGTCGTTTTAAACGGCAAATTGGGATTTTAATCACTCATTACCCTGTAATGCCGAAACTGCAAAACATATCGAATTTCAATCTTAGCGTGCGACAATCGATTGAACATTCCATGAGATGTCGAAGTAAGTTCCACTTTAGAGTTTTTCGTCATTATTTATGGCACTTCCAGAGCCGGTATTCAGGTATTAGCATAGCCCAAAATGATTCGAATGGCCATAAATTATTACGCCAAACAATTTACATGAAATTTATAAACTCATCATCTGTAATTCCAGAATCGGATAAAATTCACCAATTTTGTATGGGACCTTAAGTCCTGTAATATTTGTTTTTGAAGTTCGATTTGGTCTTTTTTGAGAAAATGATTGAGCTTTGAGAATCGATTCGATACTGGAACCGGAATTCTAAAATCGGTGTAGCCGAAATCAGTTAAATTCACCTGAGCAGTGTGTAGACATCTTTGAGAAATTGTAGTGCGAATTAAAATTTGGGGGTACATTCCGAATCCAAAAACGAATACCGCTCAAACTGAAATAAATTTATTTGGTAATCGACTATCCAAATCTGCAAACCCGATAAACCTGATTAATTTATGTGAAATGGACATTTTTATACTAATCACCTGCATTTTCTAAACCAGAAGTCGGATCTGACTAAAAAGTAAGAGGTTTTATAGGATTTTAAGACCTCTCATTTGAATCATAGATGATTCTTAGATTTCATTTGAATCTTAGATCGGTTCAGCCATCTACGAGAAAAATTAATTGCATTATTTTAATTTCGTTTCACATATCGTCCTGTGGTTCCGCAATCAGAAGTCGGATCCAAACGTAATTCAGGAACATTGTTTGGAAGTATACGACTTTTCAAATGAATCTGAGTTTGTAGAAAACGGTTTAACCATCTCCGAGAAAATTGAGTGAAATTATTTGTCACACACGCATTTGCTGATCTCGACGAACTGAGTCGTATGGTGTATGGAAGTCATGTTCTTCCAGCATTTATTGCTGTAAATAGTTTAAATCAATATAATTATGGAATTACTTCCAACTCGATAATGCTGGTATCATCTGGTTTACATATGCCATATTCGAAAGATTATGTTGCCAAAAATGAACCGTGCTAAAATTGGTCCGAGGCAAATTGTCATAAAAAAGGATGCTGTACACAGTCTTTTTGGTACTTAGAAACAATTATATGTAACAGTATAAAAAATCGTGTTTCATGTTGCTCCCAAGCATTGCTTTTTCATACAGCGCTCAAAATTCCTTCTACTGGAATAAGGCTTACACGAAAATATCGATATCTCCGTTAAAAATTGACGGATTTTAACAATCTATGGCTTGTTGGATAGGTATTACCGAGCGAAATCTAAGTCTGGAAACATATTCTGTTTTCAAGGTCAAATGCGACAGATACTGTCAAAAAACTGAAAATTTTGACATAAAACTAAAACTAACTCAAAAAGTATTCATCCGATCTCATAACTCAAAAAGTATTCATCCGATCTCAAAACCATTCAATAGCGTTCTGGGTGACGGGGAGACCTTTCATTTGCGACTAGTTTGATCAAAATCGGTCCAGCCATCTCTGAGATCTCGACCTCTTAGTTGACAACACACATACAGACACACACACATACACACACACACACACACACACACACAGACATTTGCTCAGTTCGTCGAGCTGAATCGATTGGTATATGACATCCGGGCCTCGGAAAATTTTTCGAAAGTTTGAGCGATTTCTATACCTATTTTTTATATATATAAAAAAAGGTAAAAAAGAAAAAATGTTGTTTCATATTAGAAGGTATGAGCACAAAAATAAACCTGTTTGAATCTAGCGATTGTGGTGTAACAGATCGACTGAAAAGTTCGTATCGTTTCTATGAGGGCGCCGCTAGAATTAAATCCATACCATTTTCAGTATGGATACGTGTATAAATTTGACAGCTGTCTGATTATTAGTTTGTGAGATATTGCATTTTGAGTGAAGCTACTTTTGTTATTGTGAAAAAAATGGAAAAAAAGGAATTTCGTGTGTTGATGAAACACTACTTTTTGATGAAAAAAAGTGCCGCCGATACCAAAAAATGGCTTGATGAGTGTTATCCAGACTCTGCACCGGGCGAAGCAACAATTCGTAAGTGGTTTGCAAAATTTCGTACTGGTCATATGAGCACCGAAGACGATGAACGCATTGGACGTCCAAAAGAGGCTGTTACCGATGAAAAGGTGAAAAAAATCCACAAAATGATTTTCAATGACCGTAAAGTGAAGTTGATCGAGGTAGCTGACACCCTAAAGATATCAAAGGAACGTGTTGGACATATTATTCACGAATATTTGGATATGAGAAAGCTTTGTCACAATCGATCAAAAACAACAACGAATTGATGATTCTGAGCAGTGTTTGGAGCTGTTATATCGAAATAAAACCAATTTTTTTCGTCGATATATAACAATGGACGAAACATGGCTCCATCACTTCACTCCGGAGTCCAATCGACAGTCAGCTGAGTGGACTGCACGCGATGAACCGAACCCAAAGCGTGGAAAGACTCAACAATCGGCCGGTAAGGTCATGGCGTCTGTATTTTGGGATTCGCATGGTATAATTTTCATCGACTACCTTGAAAAGGGAAAAACCATCAACAGTGACTATTATATAGCGTTTAAAGGACGAAATTTCAAAAAACGGCCTCATTTGAAGAAGAAAAAAGTTTTGTTTCATCAAGACAATGCACCGTGTCACAAGTCGATGAAAACCATGCTGAAATTGAACGAATTGGGCTTCGAATTGCTCCCTCATCCACCGTATTCTCCAGATTTGGCCCCCAGTGACTTTTTCCTGTTCTCAGACCTCAAGAGAATGCTCGCTGGCAAAAAATTTAGAAGCAATGAAGGAGGTAATCGCTGAAACTGAGGCCTATTTTGAGGCAAAGGACAAATCGTACTACAAAAATGGTATCGAAAAGTTGGAAGATCGCTATAATCGCTGTATCGCCTCTGATGGCAATTATGTTGAATAATAAAAACGAATTTTGACAAAAAAATGTGTGTTTCTATTAAACGATACGAACTTTTCAGCTGAACTGATAGGTTGTAGCATATAGAACTAGTTGAATTAATCATTGCTCTTTTTGAAATTCTGAATGAATGCATTGGTAGATTATCTGAATCAAAGCCTGCTAGAGTAATTAGTATACTATAAATGTTAAATTGAAAATCAATTTTAGAAGGATTTCTCATAGAAGATAAACTAGTTGCGCTAATTGGAAATAAAATTGGCTAGAAACCATCGGAGAGTTCATTATTTAATAAATTCGTTAAATAATCGGAATTCTGGACCTGAAATTTTTGAACCGAACTTTGGAGCTAAAATCTAGAACTGAATTCTGCGACTCAGTTTTGATGATAGTTTCTGAACCAAAAAACTAAAATAAACTTGGAAATTAAATTCTGAACCTGTGTTCTGGAACTGAATTTTGGAACAGAATTTTGGAGCTGAATTCGAGGCCAGGATTTTTTTATATCGTTGAAAAAAAGTATAATAAAGGTTTTTAAGCCAGGATTCTAGTTCGGCACGTATGAACCTGAATTCTGATCAACAACTGAATTTTAGTTACAGAATTTCAGTCCAGGATTAAATTTCCAATTTCGGATCCAGCATTCAGCTCCGAAATTTAGTTCTAAAATCCAGATTAGGAATTTAGTTGAAAAATCTTCAGAATCTAGTTCCTGAATTCAACTTTTAGATCCAGATTGTTGGCCTGTGTTCTGGAACTAAATCCTGTATCAATTCTGGAATCCATTTTAGAACTGAAGTTTGGAAATGCAACTTAATTTTTTAACTAAGGTCTAACTGAACCGCAAAATACTTTAATCCTCAACTAGCGGGCCTATTATAATCTTCTTTTTTGCCATGGGATATCTGTTTAAAGCTTGAATTAAAGGAATTTTAAGATAAAACCTAATCAGTAACGATATAAGCCTATTCTAATAACCGGGTATTTTTATCTCGCAAACCGGGAAAAAACTGGGAAATACGAATCGGCAATCGACTTGCCACCCTGTTTGAACAACAAAAATTGAAATTTGCGAACAACGCTATCCCACAACAGTAGACTTTCACCCAATTGTACACAGTGCACATGCACGGTGCTCCAAGTTTTATCTGTATGTGCTCAAATTTTTAAACAATTCAAACACCATATCACTGAAATCTTTAATGGTGAAGTACATTGAATTTTCTTTGACAGTTAATAAGTCTCCGTTACTAATTTTTTTTTGCTTCAGTAAACGGAAAAAATGTCGTAAAAGAAACAAAAATTGTTATACTTGAACACCGTTAGTTATAAGGCTTGTTCGCGACAAAAGACCTGGACGAATTAGATTTGGAATAAAACAAATTTGCTAGTACTTCAATCCAAGATGCATTTTTTATTCATTAAATTGTGCATTATTAGTCACAGGAGCGGGTCACTTCGCCGAAAGCCATTTCGCCGAAAGTCGTTTCGCTGAGGAGGTCATTTCGCCGAATAGATCATTTCGCCGAAAGTCATTTCGCCGAAAGGGTAATTTCGAATATATAATGTAACATTATTTTTTGTGCTATTATGCCTCCTGTATAACTGATATGGCGCAGCCACATAACCGAAGCCAAGATGCAATTGCTTTGATGCTTAGTGGCTAATAGTCAACAAGTTTCCTTGGGAACTCCGCTCTGAAGTTCATGAATCAATCTTTATTCAAAAGTACAAGAATCAATATTTATTCAAGAAGTACAATTGTAGGTCAACAAAACGGGCGTTGTCGTATTATCATTCATTTGTGTTTATTTTAAATCAATTCCAATTATAATATTAAGACAACTGCAGGAATCGGCGAAATGACCCTGATCCATTAATCACCTTAAAACAAATTAGAGTTCATTTAGGGGTTAGCCAAATTTTGTGCTAGGGCACATAACCGTTTTTATTATTTTTACGTTTCGTCTTTGACTCATCAGTGCAGAGCAGTTCAAATTGAACTGCTTAGTGCTAAACTCGGCAGTTCAATTTGAACCGCTAGGCAGACGTAAAGTTACTGCTATTTTCAGAACACGTTCTCGTTCGGCACGTCAGAAAAGACATTGCACTTCGTTGCAAAACAAAAAGTGTTCTGTAAATAGCAGAAACTTTACGTCTGCCTAGCGGTTCAAATTGAACTGCCGAGTTTAGCACTAAGCAGTTCAATTTGAACTGCTCTGCACTGATGAGTCAAAGACGAAACGTAAAAATAATAAATTAGAGCTGAAAGAAACTACGAACTTTTGAGTTTACTCGCGCCTTTAGGATCTTCGCGGACTTCTCTGCAACTGATTCAGCAATTTCGAATTTTTTTTTCTATAATTGTAGCTTGCTATTTATATTGAGACAGTTCGGTCTTCACGAAAACCCAATACCGCTCGATAGGTCGCAATTCCGGAAATTTAGGTGGATTCGCCTCTTTCGGTGCAACATGGATTTGCTAAAAAAAAGACATTTCGGAAAGCTGCTTAAACTCTTCCAGCACATAAGTTTCATCGTTCATTATAACGCGGGTGAAACTTCGTCAAATATTTGCTTCACCTTTTTTGACTTTTTTGATTTTTTGACTGACTTTTTCGACTTGAACTTTTTTTCTGTTATATTTGACTTTTTTGATTTTTTGGCTTATTTTACTTTGTTGATTAACTTATTTTGACGTTTTCAACTTTTATTTACTTTTTTGACTTCTTTTACTTTTTTGATTTATTTTTACTTTTTTGACTCTCTTCAACTTTATTAACTTTTATTGCCTTTTTTGACTTGTTTTTTACTTCTTTTGACTGTTTTCACTATTTTGTGAGTTTATTTTTTACTTTTTTGACTTTTTCAACTTCTTTTGACTTTTTTTTTACTTTTTTTAGTTATTCTTACTTGTTTTACTTCTTCGATTTTATTGACTTTTTTCACTTTTTTGACTTGTTTTGAGTTTTTGACTTGTTTTACTTTTTTACTCCTTTTACTCTTTTTACTCTTGTGACTTTTTTGACTTCTTTTACTTTTTTGACATCTGTGACTTTTTTGATTTTTTTGAATTTTTTGACTTCTTTGACTTTTTTTAGACTTTGACTTTTTTGACGTTTATTTTTTTGACTTTTTGTCTGTTTTTGATTTTTTGGAATTGGTTTTATACGTAAGAAACTTACACCGTTTAGAAACGAGTCGATTCTTTTATCTACGAGAAATTTTGTTGCATAGAAAAACACTGGGATTTGTTGGTTACGTCAAATATAACATTGCATCTCTCGGAACGGAAATGTTCGCCATTACCCCTCCAAATTTGATTGACATTGTTAGCCTTCAAATTTTGTCTTCTATTTAGTCACCGCAACTTCGTTAGATTTTGTTGTTTTTTGATACTTTTCGGTGAGAAATAAATACACTCTAATGCCGTTTTTTGTACTGCATAACGTTTCGGCTTACTATGCTTCAGCCATCGTCGGACGCCTACAACATATATTTTTCGTCAGTAAAAACATACAATTTACAATTTCACAAATCAATCAAACATATTACATACTCAATAATCACAAATTGGAACAATGGACTTACAATTTACAAAAATTCACACTGCATCATGACTGTCTCAACACACACAACAAGAGGGACACCTTTTTGACTTTTCCAATACTCGGATACTGGAACCAATTGATAACCAGGAGAGCAGATTAACAGCAGAAATGTTTCACATAAAAATACTCGGAGAGGACAGAACGGTTAATCTACAACGTGAATGTGGAACATTTTGAACCACATACGATGGTCTGGTATCGAAGCTGCGACAGTATCGGAGTAGTAAAGCGTGTGGACGGTCTAGAATGAATGATCGTCCAATCGTCGGCAATGAGTGAGTGCGGAATAGAGTGAATGATGAGTGTGAATTTTTGTAAATTGTAAGTCCATTGTTCCAATTTGTGATTATTGAGTATGTAATATGTTTGATTGATTTGTGAAATTGTAAATTGTATGTTATTACTGACGAAAAATATATGTTGTAGGCGTCCGACGATGGCTGAAGCATAGTAAGCCGAAACGTTATGCAGTACAAAAAACGGCATTAGAGTGTATTTATTTCTCACCGAAAAGTATCAAAAAACAACAAAATCTAGCCTTCAAATTAGCCTATGTTTATCGAAATCATATTCGAGAAAATTTAGATGACGAAAAATGTGCGGCCATTCGTTTACGTCACCTATACCATTATATGTTCGGAACCAGAAGTGTGACAGTCATTTGATCTTCGAACTTTGTCCATAAATCAACCGGTAGCTTTCAAATGAACCTAGACTTGTTAAAATCGGCTCAGTCACCTTTGAGAAAACAGCGCGTTTTGTCGCTTACGTCACTTATACCATCATATCTCCGGAACCAGAAGTTACAGCCAATTGATCTGCGAATTCGATCAATTGCTCAACGATGGCTTTCAAACGAGCCTAAGTTTGTTGAAATCGGTTCTGCCATCTTTGAGAAAATTGAGCGCAAAAATATCTTCCAAAAGTGCGGACATTTTTCGCTTTCGCTTTCGTCGAACTGAGTTGAATGGTACAGAGAAAGACAAAAAACAATATACACACAGTGGCACAATTGCTAAAAAAATGTTTGACTTTTTTGTAGAACATAACTTGTTATAAACATTTTGGAAAATCTTGTTTAAATTTTTTTTCGTAATAGTTATTTTATCACAGTTTCTCTCTCTTCCAGTCATTCTGACTGGTTTTAGGCAATATACTAAATTCCGGGCAATCTAGTTTTAAAACAAAGCTCTGAATGCAGAGAAAAAGTGACGGATGCAAAGCTGTTCAAGCAATAGGAGAAATGATAAATTAATGAACTGGGAGTATCATTCAAAAATAATTTCGTTACCCATCAAACTAAACGCTAAATTTGACCAAAACAAAACTGTACCGATTTATTTCTGGATCTGTTTTGTAGATTGAATATAAGTAGGCTTTGGAAAGAAAAAGATAACTTCGCTCTATTCTGCAGTTTTCGTTTCCAACCCCCGACATGTGGAAACAAATCCTAGTAGGCATGTGCGAACCCTTTTCAAATTGTTATTAGGTTCGCATCAATTCTTTTGTGCTGCAATGCAAAAGACGCATCATCTCTTCGTCCGTTCGTTCGTCCTTCCGTCCGACTAACCACTTACAACAATAAGCTCATTAGGAGTAGCAGAAAAAAGAGAAATCCACCCCCTGGGAAACCAGTTCCATTGATTGTGGAAGCCTGTTTCTCAAGGGTGAGGAAACTACTTTGGACTTGTTTAAGTTTGGCTTTACGTGATTCGATTCCATCTTCCCGGTAGTAGACACTTTCAGGTCGTCTGCTGATCGAACCATTTGTCGTTTGTTTTTACTGCCTAAAACAATCTGTAGCGGCAACCGAAAAACAGTTACCCTCACTCTAGGTGGAGCAAAACTTTCAACAGAGTAACGCCTCTAAGCTGTTTGAAAAAGCCAATAAATTTGACCTATCCCTGCCGGAGTGTGCCTTTCAATGCGGCTAAGTGCAGCAGAACAACTTACTTTCGCTCAAGTACAGATAATGACCCGCATCCCACTTTTCGTTGTTGAGTGGGGGAGGGGGTGGGGGGACTAGGCTCGGCATGTGCCGTTCTTTGCAAACTGACAGGACAAGACAACGAAGACACCCAAGCGAAAGAGTGTCGTAAATTTTGCTACCACAACGGTTCTCACACAACATTAAATTTCTTTTTCCATTGTTCCAACAGCTCCAGCTGAGCCAGCACAAAGTGAGCACCGCATCCGTGATTCCCTGCTCGATCTCCACCAGCCAAAGCAGTTCCCAGAGTAGTAGTAGCACCACAAGTTCAGCCACAATCGCCGCCACTAGCATCCAATCGACCACGGCTTCGGAGACGACCACCAACTCGATATCGACGCAAAACTCCTCCACCGGCCATGCTCCGAACAAGACAGACCAGAAACCGGTCGAGTGTAACCTGTGCCATCGAAAGTTTAAGAACATCCCTGCCCTCAACGGTCACATGCGGCTGCATGGCGGTTACTTTAAAAAGGACACCGAAACGAAGAAATGTGATAAAAAAGAACATACCGGACCGCCGCTGCAGACCGCCAGTGTCGGGGTTCGGGCCCTGATCGAGGAGAAAATCATCAACAAGCGAAGCAAGGATTTGAAGGTATATAGCGACGTTGGTTGTTTAGTTAGTTTTAGTTGTTATCGATGTTTTTGGTGTTCTAACGTAGTTGAATTCTTCCCCCATTTGATAACTGTAGAATCTGTTGTTGAAGGGTTCGTTCGTGGTACCGGCAGCACCGTTAACCGCCCGTAGACTACTGGAAGCCAGTGAGGCTCTGCTAGCTCCCAAGACAGGAACGGTTGCCATCGTTTCCACCCAAAACGGAACTACGCAAATCATCAATCCGAAAGCAACCATCATGGCAACATCCGCCGCTACTGGTGGTGGTACACTGACGACATCCAACGCTGCTGAAGTCAAAGATGCCACCTTGATTGAACTGTTGAAACGTGGTACCAAGGTGGCGGTGAAGCGTACCTGTTCCGATTCCGGTCAATTAGCAATTACAACGCAGGCAACTCAACCGTCGGTTGCCACGGCTGCCCATACCCGAACGGTAGTGCTTCCGGCAAACCTGAACAGTGCACCGTCCATACCAGGATCGACACCACCGTTGACACTGTCAATTGCAAACAGTTTGACGACGAATGGCAGCTCGACGGTAACTGCTAACTGCGACTCTTCGCCTCTCTCACTTACAATATCACAAGCGCCTTCCGGCAGTGCGGATGTGTTCACTCTAGCCTATTCCACCGATGCCACCGGCGCTGCTGCCTTCTTTAGTGATAACGACGTGTACAGTGTTAGTGATACGACCATGCTATTGCAGGCCGTAGACTCGATACAGTTGCTCCAAGATCCCGCATCCAACGATCAGCTGGACGAGATTGCATCTCTCTCCGATTACACTACCATCAACGAGCAAACGTTTACCACTTCGCGGCAATTGCAGGCCGTACTGGATTCGCCACTTCCGGAAAGTCTGGCCGAATTCAGTGCACTCCATTCCAAAGATTTCATTCTTTACGGCGGCGGCGGCAACGCTGGCAACACTTCCGATCCAACCGGTAGCCAAGCTTCTAATTCTCCACTACCGTCACCACTGGCCTATCCGACACCTCCGGCATCACACGAAGCTGTGGCGCAAGCGTCTCCCTTCCTGGACGATTCCCGACACTTTTCCGATGCCAGTTCGTTCTTCGATGACAAACGTCCAACCTCTTCGGCTAACTTCCTCGACGATGGTTTCTTCAAAACGGACTCCAAAGACGTCAAATTGAGTGATGAAAAAATTCTCGCCCTGAAAAACGAGCTACTGGATGAGAACAACGATCTTTTCCGAAGCAACAAAAACATCCTGGACGATCACTGTCATGAGCTGTTCAAAAATGAAGACAGTTTCTTTGTAGAGGAGTCTCCGGCTAGCAGCAAACAACCGTCGTCATCTTCGGCGTCCGTCACCACCGTGGAAGAAGTTGGTTCACCATCGAAAATCAATCTGGACTTCCTGGACGAAGCTCAGGCATTTATCAACGAAAGTCGAAACGCTTCTTCGCCACTGTCGAATGCATTCTTCTCGGCCACCATGTCAAGTGCGGAGGAAGTCAAGGAAGCCTTGGAAGAAGTGCTACCGAGCGATGAAGATGTGGTCATCGCCGAAGCCGACATCGATCTGTACTACCTGAACGGACTGACGTCACTGCAGTCGCAGATGATGTCCAACTCGGATGATCCGCTGTTGTCGTCATCACCGAAGGACTTTGCCCACCGGCAGCACCAGAAGTTTCTGTTCGAACAACAGCAGGAAATTCTGGCAGGTCCGCAACAGACGCCACCACCGAACAGTAATAGCAACAGCACCTTCTCACCACCGAGTGCCAAAAAACAGAAAACTGAGACAGATGCCTCGACGCTGACCAGCGTCGCCAGCAGTGATACGAACGAAATTCCACTAACCGTACAAACAGAGCAAATTCCAAAAGACAACCACAGTGACTCCGTGTTCCTTAGTCCGAGTAGTATCTCTTCTAGCAGCAGTGGCAGCAGCAGTTCACCAAAGCTCCAACATGCCTTGCTTCGGAAACGACCTTCCTTGATGCCTCCGACGGTATCGATCCGTAAGTCACCCAGCTATCACTCGAAGCTACGGAAATCTACATCGGCAGTTCCCGTTACGCACTACACTCCCCAGCCGATGTTGAATCCTGGCCGAACTGCTCCCGGACTGTACTCCGTAATCGCTTCCACGCTAGCCAATCATGCGAGCTGTTCAATGTCCGAGTCGACCGTGGATAACACTTCGGATATTTTTAGCGAACCACCACTTCCCATTCGGCCCCGAATCAATCTCGGACACGACTACCAAGCTGCCATTCCGGACTGTATCACATCCAGCTACCACAATCAGCATCATCATCATCATAACCACAGTCATCCAGTGGATCAGCACATGTGGGATCCTGCGGTAGCTCAGAACGACGGCCAGATTGCTCGTTTCGTAGAATTGTCCCGTTCGTCTGCCGTGCCGCTGGGATGTCACTCCGAGGAAACGGCGTTGAAGTCACTACTGGAAGCGCAAGGAGAAATTCACATCGCCATCCTGAATCTAATGCAAACTCCACCGGCTGGCATCCATCGACGGTGGGCGGCAAACGAAATGGAACAGTTCATCCGAGGTCTCGAACTGTACGGGAAGGACTTTTTCCGAATAGCATCCGAACTGTTGCCGGAAAAGTCCACCGGTGACTGTGTCCAGTTGTACTACTTCTGGAAGAAACTTTGCGTGGACTACAAAACCACTCATCTGCTGCAACATGGAGACAATTCGATGAAGTTCATCAACATGAACGTTAGTGCCGATGAGTTGCTACTGGACCACATCGGTTACACTACTAGCACTTCTGTTAGATCCGGATCCGGTGGAAGTGGTTCGAATGCCGTTACTAACGGCGGCAGTGACGTGCGACCGCACGTCTGTGAGGTTCCCGATTGTTCAGCGGTAAGTCGCTTAAGGGTTGGGTGTGGGGAAAATTGACTAATCAAGCACTCACCCTGCTTCATTTTTTGCAGAGTTTCTCGTCGAAGGCCGCCCTGCACGGTCACATCCGTATTCACTGTATCGGACGGTCGGCAGTACACCTGAATGGCACTACGCAAAATGGTAATTTCTTGAGTACTACTGCCGCTGGTAACCCTATTAACCCTAACCACATACCAACAAAGGATGATTATCCCTGCAAGGTGTGCGGCAAGTAAGATCACCCCAGTAACTGTCCGTTATTAGAACAGAACAGACAACACACAAACACGAAGCACAAACCCACAGAGAGAAGGAACCAAGTTCCGGCTTCCGTTAGCCAGAAGCTAGTTCGCGTTTTTCGTTCGTGTTTTGGTTTGCGTTCTGTTTGACATTCTTTCGTTCGCAAAACAACAGTTATCTCACTATTGTTCCAGCAAAAAAAATCACTCGGCTATGTGTTGCTAGCGAGTTGTGTTTGTGTTCTTCTTCTTCTTCTTGTGTTCGTCCGGTACAAGTTTTTAGTAACCGTTACCATAGTAGTTCTGATTTAGTTTGCGTCCGTGTTAGTTGAACGGCGACTATACTTATCGATTCATTCACTAACACACTCACACTCACCTACAGACGACATACATTCAAATTCAGAATGCCTCACAGAACCTGCCTAAAACAACAACAACAACAACAACAACAAAAACACACAAACTTATAGCGAGTCTTCCCAGCAACCAACCAACCAATCAACCTAGATTAATAGCAGATCACATCTACAGCGCCAAAAACAACAACAACAAGCGTCTCTTCTACTCTTTCTCCTCTAGTTTCTTTCAGTGTATTGTTGACATATAAATATAGATATATACAAACCTAGTAGTGAAGCACGTGATTTTCTACTAACAAAACTAACTACAGTCGATGCCGCTTCTTATTATGTCAGTGTGTTTGTGTGATGCGTCCCATTATTTCCTATATAAATAATCAATAGCAAGCGAGAATATACGCACAGTGTGTATTGTAGCGAAATACTGCGAGCTGTACAGAGACCCTACTGCGTGGATAGACCAAGTGGAAGCGATCCAAGTAGGCGGTGGTGTTTGGTGTTTTTAGAGGTTGTAGTACGATTATTACTGCAAAAATAAATTTTTAGCTCTCCGGTCGAAGCTATTGAGCAGCTTCGGATATCAATTACTAACGAAAAACAAATTGAATGGGACGAATAGAGACGAAATAGAGTAGAAACTTTTAACATTATGGAAACGACTTGTCTAGAATATGACAAACAAACACATCGCAAGTAGCATTTACAAGTGTGCACATTCATGGACCCATATCTTTGACTCATTCTCGGTTTTTGATATCCCATTTGTTGCCGATATCCTCTACTAACTTATCATTTCGGTTGACTAGCAGAGGATGTAGAATAGTGATTGGTAAACCGGAGACTTCTTTATTTTCCGTGCTTCGAAGAGTTGGTCAATGTTTTAAGTGTATGTCCCACGGCAACATCATGTACTGGCAACTACAGGGTCCGGCACTCGAAGTGTAACCAACTTCAGACCTTCGAGCCTAGCGTCAAGGTAAATGCGACATATTATCGGGAAAGTATTCTGGAGGTTGCTTTGAAGCCGTGGGCAGACAAACATTTCGGTGGCAGACCATGGACGTTTCAGCAGGACTCGGCACCGTCTCACAAAGCTCGAGTGAACCAAGAATAGCTGAAAAACAACGTTCCGAACTTCATCACGTCTACACAATGGCTCTCGAATTCACCAGATGCGAATCCAATGGATTATTCTCTTTGGGCCATTTTGGAGAGCAAAGTCCGAACTAAAAGATACACCAGTCTCGAGGCGCTGAAAAAAGTTATTGTCCGCGAGTGGGCCAAAATACACCTGCAAGTCACATTCGGGCAGCTTGCGATTCGTTTTTTGACCGTCTCAAGGCCATAGTCAAGGCAAAAGGTGGTCATATCGAGCAAAAGTGAATTGATTCTGAATTTTGTATTATTTTTACACATTTTGTACTTTGAATTAAGCAAAAGTAATTTTCCAAACTGAATTTATGGTCTTTTTAATTGGCTACACTTCGAGTGCCGGACCCTGTAGGTTGGACACAAAGTAACCTTTGTGACCATGCAAATACGTTACTTTTTAATGTGGAACACATTTTTGTTTTCTATATAGGGGTGCAAACTAGAAACTCAAGAAAAATACACGTAGAAATGTGGTCAGGTTTTGAACAATTACAGCTCAGTCAATTTTGTATAAATTATTAATATTATATCACCATTTGATTGGAAATATTTCTACGTATTGATTCGAATGTTCATAGCCATGTATTTTTAATTGTATATCATTGAAATGTTGAATAATAGCTAGCAGTGTCCTATTTTGTCTGCAAAAAATCTCCGGCATACCCGATTTCCCTGCCATAGACGACGGTTTTGAAGGAGTAAGCGATATATCAAAGAGAAAGCATCGCTCTGATTGTTCAATCGATGTAAATGAGAAGCTGTTGGAAGTACGCGAATCTATAAATAGAAGCGAAATTATAGCTAACGGTTCAGCAGGGTTGCCACATATACAGATTAATCTGCATTTTACAGATTTTTTCAGATAAATTTGTGACCAAGATTCTGCATATGCAGATTACAGATTTCTCTCAAAAAATACAGATTTGTACAGATTTTTAATAGCATGGATCAAAAATTGAATAATGATCGAGTTAAAATCTATTAAATAATGGTATTGATTGTTTTTTCTAAATGAAAATATTATCCTGATTGTGTGTTAATTCTAAAAAGAGGATAGAACTTATATAAAAGAGTATGTTAAGGACAGTAAGCACAGATGTTCTATCTGCTAATAAAGATTTGTTTATGCTTACTTTCATTTACAACTAGTGTAGCGAAATTGCTTATGCTTTCAAAAATTGCTTCTGATAAGGTGGAAAGATAATGGCCTCGGCCATAACGTAAGGTAGTAACGAAGGAAGATTGCCAATTGCATTATACCTAATAAGTGAAAATAATCACATTAAGTTCTCACTTTCAGATTGGATTTTAAAAGTTTTTCGTCAAATCATTATTTCGAGAGGCTCAAACGCAAAAATAACTTCCAGCGTTTTTTCAACTACAACATCATAAAATTCAGACTAAGAAAAGTTTTGGTTTCTTCAAATTTGGGTTCTAAAGACTTTTTCATTCCGTTGTGCTTCGATTTCTTAGCACTTCTATATACAGATTTTCAATACAGGTTTTTGAGCTCCCGATACAGATATACAGATTTTTCTTCCGAAAAATGCAGATTTAAATGTGGCAACCCTGCGTTTCAATCCTACTCGTAGCATGCTACACTGAGCAAAATACCATAGTAACCGTAGCCTGTTTTCCATTGTCATTTCAACTATACGCTTAAATAGTAGCAACAATCATGATATATGACTATTCACCATCTGTGTTGTATAAATTACTAGACAACAAAGACTACGACTTGACTAAACTATTTGTATTTATGACTTTTCTGGCATGGTCATCCTGACAATGGTAGTCATCTCAAATATAAGAACAAATAGTTAAAATCACAATTTCTAGTAAGGTGAAATTGCTCTCAAGCCTTGATATATATGAGGAGCTAAATAGTTATTGCTACCATGTAAGTTTGAAGTTTGAAAACACTATTCATGTAGTCCATATCAACAGAATTTATATAGTAAGCACATTATCGTATAGTGTTTTTTAACCGACTATGTTTTTCATTTGTGCTGACTATACAAATTGTCAATAAACGGGTGTACTTTTTTATTGTCACATAAAGTTACAATACAGCAGACAATTTCGTAACACATCAGTGATTGATTTGAAAAAAAAATGTATATTGTGACTTATATTGTGCAATTTGGAAGGTCTTGCAGGTGAGTAAATTTTGTAGCCTTACTAGTTTCCGTCGTTGAAATTAAATTTTTCAACAATTTTGCCGGTAACAGCTGTTTTCTAGTGAAATCGACGTCCTGTATAATTTTTATTATTCGTTATCGGTCGCTGTAGAAACAATATCAAGCGATTGATGAAAACGACGAACATCAGCCGATTCCCGGATTCAAATCGCTCGAATCCGACGAAAAAAATAACAATATATGGCAGGTGGGTATTGAGGTTTGCATCTGGACTTGGCTATTAATTTCTTCCATGCTGCCCATTCCTGCTTCAGGAAAAACTTCACCGAACAGAGCCTGGGATCAACAGTTGCAACCAAGCAATGCTGCTCCGTGTCTACGTTGATAATCAATATTTCACCAGGCACATCATCATTTGATTTGATGCAAAAATAAAACAGAATTCAATGAAACTATTTTGTTGTTCTTTTCTAGAATTCAAATTCATAAAACTTTTTAACATTAGCTCATGTTTTGCTGATCTTCAGCATTGTTGAATCAACCACTGCCTTTAGTTTCGAAATAACTAGAAGTGAAATGTCAAAAATACCATGGCTCTGGTTATAGCGAAAACTACAATGTAAATAAAGATTCGGTCATGGTTAGCCTAACCATCTCAATCGTATTAGTTATTCATACAATATACTGTTCAATATTACTATTCTAGAGCCGATATCATTTATAGTAAACATGAACTTGACTATTGTTGAAATCATCTGATTTAATAGTCGGCTGAAAACCACTATACTCGCATGGTCAGGTTGGCCCTCTATATAGTAACTGTTACCATAATATTTTTCTGAGTGTAGAGTTAGATTGTTGCTAGACAGCAAGTCAAAAAGTGCCATAAAACGATTTGAAGCTTTAATTGGTATGCTCTGATCTTGTGTCATGCAAGATCGGATGAAATTCCATGTTACGTCGTTTCGCCTGAGAAATTGACAATTACCCCAGGGTCAATTTTAAGTGCATAAGAATAATTTCTAATTTATATAAGATGAACTCGATTGCTAATGAGCAACAACCGAAATCGCAGAATGGTAGTAATGGTACAGAAACGCTATAAAAATAACTGCTTGCATACAAAACTTGAACACAAGCTTGGCGAAGAGAAGCTTTAATATCGATATCCGTATCGTGTACAAACATATAATTGCATACATTTGGGCGATTAATGTAAATTCGTCGACTACAAAACAAATACAAATCACGACAAATAGAGTCTATATTCTGGGTTTGCGTGTTCGGTGTTGGTTCCTAATAAAGATCAATCTAAGCAGACTCTCGTGCATTTGCGAATTCAAAAGTGTGACGATTAATTGAAAATGTCGATCATTAGAAATTTTTAGTTGCCTTGTTCCACATCAAGGTCTCGAACAACCCCATGGGGCTGATACTTGTAGTTTTTCACAAAAAAAGCGGCAAAAGGGAAGTAGAATAAATATTGAAGGGACTTATGATGTGGTGGCCGAAAATCCTCTCCCGTTGAAGTCCGTAGCGGCAAACCATTCTATGTGGTTACTGGGAACAGTGTCAAAAAATAAATTAAATTGTGATCAGAAAGTGAAAGTGCCACTAGAATTAGTACTGAGTGCATACGTTAAATTTTGGTCAAGATTTTGCATTTGAACAAAAAGACGGGTGGGTAATGTCAGATACATAACTGGAGGATGTGAATACAAATAAACTGACATGATTCTGATGCTAGATTGGGAATATTTTAATGGTTCTAAAAAGAACGAATTTGTGAAATCTATCCGATATTTTCAACTGTTCAGTACTTCTTGCCATCATTTATTTTACAATACCAGAATCTGAATTCTGCACTTTCAAGAATTGGAACTTCATAAGCCCATTATGACCTAGCGTATACGCTAATACTTATATCTTGTGACAAAACATTAGCAGAGGCTCTGAAAAGGTTATATCTAAAAAAAGATCCCAAATAATGTGTAAAATTTGATGCTAACATTTGTGTGTATGATATATCATACGGTGGAATAATTTCGTTTAGAAAAGATTTCTGACAGTGGTTTGGCGTTTCCCATAATCTTCAACACATAATATGATGAAACTGATTATATCAGTTCATTTGATTCAAATTTTAAAACCCCCGGGTTATAATGGGTTAAAGTAGTAAATTCGGAACCTGGAACAGGCTCCGAATTCAGTTACAAAATTCAGGTTCGGAATCCAGATCTAGAATTCTGTTCATGAATTTATGTTCAGTTTCAAAATCTAGTTCCAGAACAAAGGATCTGAATTCTGAAACTAAATTTAGAAGTTAAAGTTCAGAAATCAGTTTCAAAATTCAAATCTAAAATTTGGTTCCAGAATCCTAATATTGAATTTTGATCCAGAGTTCTGAAATTGATGTTCTCGAATCAGATTTCTAGATACGAATTTCGAATATAAATAAAGGTACTAAATTTATATAGTCAAGGAACCAGTTCCAAAAATCTAGTTCCAGAATCTAAAATTGGAATTCTGTTCCGGAGTTTCAATTTTACCTTTTGAACCTGTATTCTGATACTGAATCCTGAAACTAGATTCTAATCTTAAAATTATGTTCAGAATTCAGATGGAGCAGAATCAAGGTTCTGAATTCGATTCCAAATGCATTTTTAGAATTCAGTTCCAGAATCCAATTTGAATGCGGCTTTACAAAACACAGCAGGTCTGTGGTTGCTGATATTTGTGGAAAGTCCTCATCAAGGTATCCAGTTCCGTCCAAAGCACTGGAAGTAATGATCGTTTTTCGACCGTGGTTAAACCTAATCATAAATTGCTGATAATATTCTCGATGGCATGGAGGAAAAACTATGGTTTTGCGATTAGTACAACTCAAAATATTCACGATTAAGTTCTACTCATTCTTCCACAGGGCAAATTTTGAAGAAAGAAAAAACCCTTATAGTAAAGTAAGACGTATTCACGTCAAAACTATATTCAATTGCTCCAACACGACTCCACTTCGGAAGCGTGTTTGGCCATGCTGATGCGAAATTAGATGAACTTTTTTGCATTCGTTGGAAACAGTCAATAAAATTTAAAGCACGTCACTTATTCGGTAACATTCACGGAAACGGAATTCGACTTCTGAATTTTCTCTGAGAAAATAGAATTTGGGAACAAAAAAGTGCGACCTGTCGTTTACGTCACTTTTTGATTCGTTCCAGGCATCGCCGGGAAAACTTAGCGTATTGGAAAAAAAACTAAGATTCGTCGGTTTCGTCACCCGAACGGGGAACCGTAATTCTTCCGCACTTGATTAATAACTCAGTAGTAGCTTTTTAAAGCGTCTAAAATTGTTGAAATTGGTTCAGTCATTTCCGAGAAAATTTGGCGTAGAGAAAAATCTTTGAAAAACGTTTTCCAATCTCGTCGTTCTGAATCAAACGGTAACACTAGCGGTCAAAAGTTCTATGTACTTTATATAAAAAAAAACAAAACTATTTTTTTTTTCAAGGTAATGCGCCGTTACACAACGCCGCCTCCATGTCTGAAATCATTATCCCCATCAATATTGTTCGCTTCCCCATCCATATTATTCGCCCGATTTGGCTCCCTTGGACTGTTCTCTGTTTCCTAAACGTCGATAAAATAATTTAGCTCACCTATAGAGATCACCACTAGAATTTGGCAGATCAATCGGAAAATTATTTGCGGGACTTACTGCTTTTCAAAGGGTGTACCGTTTCAAATTCTCACACCCAAAATTCACACTTTTCGCAAGTGCAAGTTGCTTGCCAAATTAAGAACTTTTGGACGAATCTGTGTTTTTCGGGCACGGCTTTTTGCGACCGTCTTCTGTTTCTCATCACAGTTTGGCGATTTCAGAACTGTAAACGTTTGATTTTGGCCTATAGTCCCTGAATTTGTCTAAGAATCGTGTTCTAGCATGATCTACCACAGTCCACTCCTATAAAAATTACCAACATATAAAAAATGGACCACAATACCGCAAAGTTAGAGTTAATCTTTCTATTATTGGGTGCATGGATGAACATCTGTGCAATGATTTCATGCCTTCATGTCTGAAATCATCAGTTTTATGGCTTCAAATGCTTCCCCATTCATATTATTCGCCCGATTCGGCTCCCTTAGCCTCTTCTGTTTCCTAATCTTCGATAAAAAAAATTAGGCTCACGTATGGGGATAATCACTAGAATTTGGCAGATCAATCGGAAAATTATTTGCGGGTGGATTCCAAAATCTGTGAAGTCACTAAAATAAGTGTATCACTTACTGTATTAAACCACCTAGTGGTATAAAAATGCCTTTCTGATAATCATTTATACGTGTAATCGATGCAATACGATTCTTGCTCGGGAACCGGCATAGCCTAAGCAACTGAAACTAAACGTCGCGAAAACTAAATATATGGTTATTTCTTCTGTTAGCACCGGTCATGACGCCAATGTGGAAATTGATGGTGAAACTATTGATCGCGTTAGAGAAATGAAGTATCTTGGAGTCATAATTGATGAAAAGTTAACATTCAAATCTCATATCAATAACGTCATCAAGAAGATTGCCAAAAAGTATGGTGTATTATGTCGTTTGAAAAATGACTTAACGACCCATAGTAAGATTCTTTTGTATAAAACAGTCATTTCACCACACATTGACTTTTGCCCATCCATTCTGTTTCTTGCTAATAACACACAAATCTTGAGATTACAGCGACTGCAAAATAAAATCATGCGATTAATTCTAAAATGTAGTAGATATACATCGTCAGGTTTTTTACTGAACGCATTACAATGGCTTTCAGTTAAACAGAGAATTTACTACTTAACCATGGTATTTATTTTCAAGATATTAAACGGCATGCTGCCTCGATATTTGTGTGATCGAATTGAAAGAGGAACTGATTTGCATAGGTACAATACTAGAAACGCATCTGATGCTAGAACACCAAGCTTTCTGTTAGCCAGATCGCAAAACTCATTGTTGTAAAAGGGAATAAGTTTTTTCAATTCGATGCCAAGAGAAATCAAACGCGCAGCGACATTGGTGGAGTTCAAAAGGTTATGTATTTCACACATAAAGTCCGCTTTGTAAGCAAATATTTAGTTAGTTAGTTCAAATTTTTTAGATTTTTTATTTTTTTTACGTATTACGAAGATTGTATTTTCTTTTTCTTTTTGTTATATATATATATATATATATATATATATATATATATATATATATATATATATATATATATATATATATATATATATATATATATATATATATATATATATATATATATATTATTGTGAGACGAATTAAGTTACTATGTTCGGTATGATGATGACGGATTTTTAGTTTGTTTGAGAGTTAAAAATAATGAGCAGTCTACAAACGTTTGAGCCTCGCGCGCGAAGCAGGTAGTGACTATTTGGAAAGCGAATAGGACTGGCCGAAGAGCCTTAGCATTCAGTGTGTTAAGTTTGCTCTTGACCTTGATCGCAAGGTTTGATTAATAATTTAAGGAATTGATTCGGGAGATTAATTGGGATCGACAGTTGTTGATGGAATTGGGCTTGGCTCTGCTCATCCGCAGTCTCGTTACTCCATCGTAGCTGATGTGTGTAGCGATGAACTGGTCCGGCGGGAAGGGCCAGGTGAATTACTGTCTGATACTGGTAAAGATATCGGGTTCGATTCCTGATGTGATCAAGGATCTTCCCGGGTTGGAAATTTTCTTGATTAACCCTGGATAGTAAATCCGAGATATTTGAATGTTATTTTGTGGTCAATCGTTCTTTTGAAGAAGAATCAATACCTGCTAGATTAATCAGATCGTTTTCTTTTGTTTACTGGTTAAGATATGTGCAAAAATATTAATTATCATTTAGATAACTCGTTCTGCTCACACCTTTGTAGGGGTATGAGGTGGGACCATCATCATCATCATCCTAAGTGAGTTTTCTTGGGTATCAACCAAAAAATTCGCAAACTCTTAGAAATTGCTATTCAGTTCCAAGGATTTACTGCTTTTCGAAGGGTGCACGGTTTAAAATTCTCACACCCAAAAGGTGTGTACCGTTTAAAATTCTCACACCCAAAATTTATCCGATTATCATCAAACTTTTTTTTAAGAGAGTAAAAAGAAATAATTGAAGCATTCGAATGCCTGCACCTTTACCGCTGTCATAAAGTTCTGCCTGACCTCAGAATTTTCTACATTCTTCACTACTTTAGGTTGCTCTAGAAGGTGTTCCTTCATAATGGCCCAGTATTTTTCTATTGGCCGCAGTTCCGGAGTGTTTTAACGGTTCAGATCATTCGGCACGAGTACGTCCTTCGTGTAGGGGCATGATGCCAAATCCACCCAGGAGATCGTCAGACCGTCCTTAGTTATTAGGACAGGGAGAAGCTGTTTTGGAGACACTCTTTCTAGTATACCAGTCCATTCATGGTGCTTGTGGTAACGAAATGTGCACTCCGATTTACGAAAGTGCAAGTTGCTTGCCAAATTAAGAACTTTTGGACGAATCTGTGTTTTTCGGGCACGGCTTTTTGCGACCGTCTTCTGTTTCTCATCACAGTTTGGCGATTTCAGAACTGTAAACGTTTGATTTTGGCCTATAGTCCCTGAATTTGTCTTAGAATCGTGTTCTAGCATGATCTACCACAGTCCACTCCTATAAAAATTACCAACATATAAAAAATGGACCGCAATACCGCAAAGTTAGAGTTAATCTTTCTATTATTGGGTGCATGGATGAACATCTGTGCAATGATTTCAGAGTTTTGCGTCGCTTTTAGTATTTGAGCAATTCCAGAAATTGACAGCGGAAAAAGTGGCAGAATCAGAATCGTTTAGAAACTTGGTACACGTTTTTGGAATGGCAAATCATTTGTTTTGCACGGTTGGAGAGAGCGATTCGTTTCGAAACTGATTTTCAAAAAGGGCGTATGCATTTTTGCATGCACTTTCTTCAGATCGTGGTAACTCGAAAACTGTTAATTTGTTCAAAAATCGTGTCCAAGAAGAAGTTGTAGGAAATCGATTCAGCACTCTAAAAAATATACAACGTGAAAAAAAAATTCAGTACTTTTCAAAAATCAGAAAACCAACCGAAAAACAGATTAAAAATAGAACGTGTCTTCAATATTTTTGAAAATAATTTTATTTTAAACCTTAACTTAAAACCCACAGTTTTGGAAAAATTTCGATAGTTGTGAATTGAAAAATAAAGAAGCTTCAGCTAAAACAATTTACGAATATGCTCAAAACTTCAAGTTTTCGATAAAAAAAATTAGTCATTTAGAAACTAGCATATAATTCTACAGATTAATAGTAATTAATTTGTCCGTAACAACTTTTCTCCTAGAAGCAGCCGTTCTCGAGACATTTAGACATGAAAGTTGAGGAACTCAGTCGCCGTTTAAACAAGTAATTTTTCATGTTTACTTCCCAAAATGTTCATTTTGGTGTCAGTACTAGATACTCAACAAAAATTTGCATACTGCCATAGAAATAATCAAACAAGAAAGTAAACAAAGATATTTTTTCATAGGCTTTTAGGTCCATTTGAAAAGTTCTCGTCGAATTGATTTTCGTATCTTTTGGTCACCAATCTCAGCAAGCCATGTGTTTCGTTTCCGGCTCATTGGTGTTCGTTGATGTCTCCTTGGAGAGTCTACTCGCGTCAACCTCAACGCCTACTGGGATTGAAATTATCGTGAAGCTGTTTGTTTTCGCTCGCTTCACAGCGGAAGTGACTCGGGGACAGTCATTCAAATATGTTTCATGTAAAAAATTTGTATCCCATCAATGTTTTGGTTTTAGTTATTTTTGTGATATTGAGATTCATGAGTTTGGTGTCATTCGCTTTTCAAACCAGGAAAACTCGTTTTATTTATGCGATGGTGTTGTGAATTAGACCCAAATTCAATGCTTTCTCGTCCTGATTATTTAATTGGAACGCTTCCACTAGTCTTACACGTAGGTAGTGCTTGTACAATAAACTTACTTACTAACACGAACAAACAAATTTTTATGGTGTGCATGCGTACGGGAGATGAGATATTTGTAAGTAGAACAACACAACGGCAAGACATCATGAAAACAGCGACTAACAAATATCTCAAAAACTACCCGCCATGCCCCAGTTCATTGATTCCCCTGTTATGAATCATATATTTCTCACTTTTTTCCATTTATCGGGGAAACCTTCATCGATTCTTTCGTAGGGTATTTAATAAGGTAAAAAGCAGAAGTGCCCACATGAAATCCCACAGACCACAGGATGCTAGCGATCAACTGCAGCACCAACTGCAACTGCACCAACAGCAAATTCAACAGCAACAGCAACAACAGCAGCAGCAACAACAACAACCACAACCACAATGTTCAACGTAAACAAAAGCGAAGTTGACAGCTGTCAAATGTCAACATGACACATAAACAGATGAAACAATGTTAAATTTCGAGACAATCTTAAACCAGTGCGGTAGAGAAAAAATATGCACACAAGTGTTGTTACAAACAAACCAACAAAAGAAAAACAATAACAAAAAATAGAAAACCGAAAGCCACCTCGAATATTAATCATCAAACTTTTAAACCCGTAATGTCGAACCTGAGCAAACCATAGTAATGGAGGTTGTAAAGCAAATCGCAAATATTACCGAGCAAAATCCCACTGAAAACAAAGTAAGTAAACAAACACAAGCACACACACACACACACATTCAACAAACACTAATTGAAAATGCGTGAGCGAGCGCAGAAAAGCGAAAATAAAATGTCAAATTATCTGAACATCTATATATACAACACATACATTGAGGTGAAACTTCCAATTATTCATAAAATTATATATTAATATAATATCTACTTTAACATAAGCTTAGAAAGGAAAAAAACTGTTTTTGTATACTTTTTGTTGTTGAACTT
Organism: Malaya genurostris; assembly: GCF_030247185.1. NCBI lineage: Eukaryota > Metazoa > Arthropoda > Insecta > Diptera > Culicidae > Malaya > Malaya genurostris. Next base: position 6,580,435 of record NC_080570.1, on the reverse strand, counting down.
TCTACACTTCAAAGACATAACAATGTACATACAAAAAAAAACATTATAACAAATCAATTGTTGATGAGAAATCTTGTATTCTTTTTAAATCTTTTAGCAATAGTGAAACACAATACAAAAGTCAAATCAAACGATCGATAACAAATCAAAAACAAAACAAAAACAAAGAAACGAATACACTGGGCGTGGCCTTTTTATGAAGACAAAACTGAAAAAATCGGAGATTTTCTGAGTTTTAGCGAAGCTATTTCCTACCGAAAACTACCACCACCACCACCAACCGCTACCCAGAGTGTGAATACCGACATGCCCCAGTCCCGCCCTGGAGAATATTTACGGCATCAATCATCGCGTGATGATGATGGTCCATTGAAAAACTCACTCACTCTCACACACACATACACACAGGAAAACAAAACAAACGAAATGCAAAGCCAACTAAGTTTTTCTATATTAAATAGTCGTCCTCCATTTCTCTAATCAATCTCTCGAACTCCAAACTCTCATAGGTGACTTCTTATCTTTCCAGTATTATAGAGAGACAAAACAAAACAAACAAACAAACAATAACAACAACAACAACAACCTGAGGTACCACGAAATAATAATCGGAGTGTAAGCAACTATACTCTCGAATCGGAAGGAAAATAGTTCAACCGAAAAGGATAAGAAAGTCTATATTCTTTCTCTTGTAGAAACAAAAAAATGCGTACACTCTTAAACACACACATAGACACACACAGATACATGAACACGAAAACACACAATTTAGCATAATATTTAACCCTTAAAAGGAAAAGTAAATGACGAAGAAAAAAAACATGGTTGTACCTAGAACTTAAGTGTTGATCGATGTCCCTAATTCTATATATATATATTATTATGATACAGAAATAGAACAGAAACTACACAGCAAACATTAAAGAAAAGAAAAAAACAACCTAAGGAAAATGACAAAAAATATATATTATTATTATTATATATTTATTAATTAGAAGGTTAAACTATTGGTAAACTTCGTACTGTGGTGGAACCCGCGGCTAGAAGAAAACGGAAGAAGAGAGAAGTTTATTTAGCAGACAGACAAAACGGAAACGGAAGAAACTAAACTAACCGACAGAAAGGAAAAGCGTGCGAAAACTGCTCATTTTGGATTTTGCAAAACTTTTTACAAAAAAAAACTGGGCGTTCCACTCCCCGCTTCCGACATTGACTCGTTTCGACTGATTTGTTGTTGCTCACACCATATCCGCATATCCGAGAACGAAGGAAGAAAGAAGAAAAGGTCAACCAACCTTCTCATGCTCAAGAACAAAACATGGCAATAATAAACTCGCTCACCCGGGTTTTTTCAACGGGCGTCGAGAGGAAATAGTGGTATGAATTTCGAACGCTCAGATAGCCGTAGGAAAAATTGAAAAAAGAAAAATAACAAACAGGAAACTAAAGTTGTGACATTTATTCTAGCTTTTTATTGGTTGTGATATTAGTTTATTTTTTCTTTTTTTTCCGAATCGGAAAAGTAAGTAAACAAAAATAGACTCAAATTCGGTGGAAAAAAAATTATTGAAGAAGGTTTTGATCGATAAGCATTATTGATTGCGCTAGGTTTTTGAACCACTTTGGTACAGCAAGGATAGTTTGCATCGGAAAAGATCTAGGCAGCCCAGAACACGCATCAAGGTAACCAAGACAACACGAACAGTCTAGCAATTTCTTGATATGACTTCAAACATGCACTGGTTACTAGATCTACGGCGAACACGTGTTCGCTTGTAATTCAGTGAAAAGAAAGTCCATTGGACTATAAACGAAAATTAACTGGCAATATAGCCTAAGTTGCTGTGCCATCAAATCGGCGTCCTCTCAAATGAGGTGACTCTAATCAGAACAAGAAGAATAAGAAGAAGGCTCCAAAAGGTGGTGTATGAAAATGGAAAGCTATGTTGACAGTTCAACGAAGTCAAATTGAACTGACTAGATTTTTAAAATTTGTGATTATTGAACTCTTAAAAACGTACTCTTATACGCTACGAATATCAAACACCTGAGCTAAGAGCATAACATATCTCGCTCGAGTATGGCTGTGTCGGTGAAAAAAAAATCATTTGTTTAAAAATAATTTTCGTTTTTTTGTTGCACAGCATGAACTGTTGTCAACTCTCCTATGATAGCCGTTCCCACGTGAACCCTTGAACTCTACACTCCAAAAAAAATGAATTTTACAGGTGACCTAATCCCTCATACGATGTAATTCATAAAGACCTAATTTGTCAAATGACGGAAAATTTTATTTGTAATGACTTAATGTTAGATGAGCTTGAATTTTACTGGTTTCGACTGTAACTTGCGTTCTGCTAGCAGGTGCGACTGTATGAATTCAAATGCACCTTTTACCAACCAAGCAGAAGCATGCTTCTGTGGCTCAGTCGATTAACAGACGTACTTGCGATCCAATGATTCTCGGTTCAAGTCGCGTCGGTTGAATTTCATGTCATGGAGTTTTAGACACAATATTAAATGTTTTTTGACGTAAATTTGCGTGGACTGCGACGCTCCATTTATGTGCATCTAATAAGATGTAAAATCACAGGGTTTTTTTTAAGTGTGTACGTATGAAATTATACCAAAAGTCTTAGATTTTCAATCAGAGCTGAGAAACTAATTAAATTCCGATAGAGAAAAAATCACAAAAATTCGTCTTTATTAGTTAACAAATATTTGTTGTACTGCAGACATTTCTCAACGAAGTCCATTTTACCGAAAATCGTTTCACTGAAAGCCATTTCGTCTCATGATTTGCTAAAATCCTTTTGCCGACCATAAAGTTTTTCATAAAGCTGTTGTACCAAAAATTTAAAAAAAAGTAATCAGCAAGCAGAATTTAGTAGTGAATCAAGAGCTCTTTTCTAGTACAGGGTTGGATATTACAAGTCAAAAAATGTAGGGGAAAGAGACTGATAACTCACCCGAGAATAGACTTGTGTTATAGAGTACGGAGAATCGTAACATATAACGATTGGTTTACGTTCACAAAGTTTCACAATTTTGAGAAAACATAACTCCAAAAACATCTACTTTTTCATAAAACTACATTTGTCTTCTGAAAATGACGTCATATCAAATTGTTGTTTTTGGCAAAATTATTTGTTTCTAAAACTTTGCAGTAGATACTTATGTATTAAAAATAGATTCTGCGAAGATAAATTCAAAAAACAGTTTTTACAGTAAAAATGGTATATCTCGAAAAAAAATTTAGTGCAGAAATTACGTGAAAAGTAAAAACACTCAAAATCTTAATCTCTTCAACCCTGTAAGGTGGAAAAAAATCGAAATTGGTACTATCCCCTTAATAAAAATTAAGGAACATCATCCAACAGACGCGTCATACAATACTGAGAAACTTTTGTTAAGACATCAAAGCACTTGAACGTCAATGAAAGCCAGTATAGACTCTTGACCGTATTTTTTCAGTTTCCGACCACTGTGTGATGGGTTTGAATTTTCAAGCCTCATTGCGCTGTAATCCCAGAATCGAAAGTCGGAATCAGATAAAATTCAGCAATTTTGCATGGGATCATACGTCTCTTAATTTGAATTTTTGTTTATGAAACTGAGCTGCTCTGTTCCCGATATTTTCTGAACCGGAGTTCGGTGTAGCCGAAGCCAGTTATTTTTCACCTAAGAGATTGTAAACCATTTCATTTGATTCGAAATTTAAAAAAAAATCAGTGCAGCCATCTTTGGGAAAACGTAGTGCGTTGCAAATAAAAAGTTTTGGGTACATCACGAATACCGGTAAAACTGAAAGAATAGTCACCCTGTATGTCCTGAACCGGAAGTCGGATCTGATTAAAAACAAGAAGTAGAATCTTAGATGGAGGAAATTGGTTCAGAGTTCTTATTACTTATCATCCTGTAGATCCGTCCCAGAAGTCGGATTTAAATTAAACTCTGAAACCTTGTATGGGAGTATAGAACTTTTCATATGAATCTGCGAGTTTGTAAAAATCACTTGAGCCATCTCCGAGAAAATTTTGGAGATATTATTTGTCACACACATCTCCTGAACGCAACGAACTGATTCGAATGGTATCTGGATGTAAAAAATTATGTTCTTTTAGTAAATTTTTGCTGTAAGCAGTTAAAATCAATATACATATGAAATTGCTTTGAATATTGTCTTCTTCCTAATACACATGTCATATTGGAACTCTATTCTAAAAACCTTTTTTAATCCACCTAGTGGTGTAATAATGCCTTTCTCATATTACTTATATTTTCAAAAATATCACTGGAAGATTCTGTGAAGAATTTTTTTTTAAATCTTCAATAAAATAAATTTTCTTTGAGTGTAAACTAACAGAACCTTTTCAATTTGTGAACAGTTATGTCAAGTTAATAAGAATTTTTCTTTATTTTGCATCGTCGCACTAAATGATTAAACACACTTTACCCTATAGTTCTGGAACCGGACGTCGGATTCGGATGAAAATAAACAGCAACCTATGAAATAATAGGAACTTTTTTGAACCTGTTTGTGGAAATCTATATGAGAAATATGAATGATTCTATATGAGACACATGATATTGTAGGCGCATGTCGTCTAGGTTGGACCCCTTTTTGAATTTGCCCTGTATCTTTTGTTTATATTGAAATATTCTCAATATTGATGTCTAATTTAAAAATAAAGTAGTCTAGGTTGGGCCACTATTGATTCGGAACGAAATATGTACTTAAATAATTTCAAATGATCAAACATGGAACTACTTATTGTTATTTTGATGGACCATCAATCAGTTTTAATAGACTATCAATAAGAATTTTAAGGTCACTGAAGAAAAAAGTAACCCCCCTGCAGCAGCTCTGATGGATTAGTTTTCCAACATTACAGACTTGATAGCGAAACTTTCAAAAAACATTATTCGTGACAAACAATGCACTGAAAAATTTTCTAACATTGAGAATATTACTTCCATGATAAACCGCCGATGGCAGCACGATTCATATAAACGAAAAAGCGATGGCCCAACTTGGACAGTGGCCCAACCCTGACGGGAACCGACGACTGTGTTAGTAGTACCAATGAAGTTTTATGTATTCATTAACAAGATTTGCCAACTAGATGAATTTAGCTATAAGTTTTATAAAAATGTGCACCTCGTTTCGCTATCGCTTGTGAAAAAATACTCATGAAATTGATAATTTTCAGTAATCGCACTGTAAGACCGGAACCGGAAGTCAGAACTGCCTTTTATTTGCTTGTTAGTATGTGAAGAAATTTCCGAGAAAATTTAGTGCACACTCTTCTAATAAGTTTGCACATATTTCCTTGTAATTTCGGAACCGGAAGTTGGATCCAAATGAAATTCAAGAAAATTGTATGAGGCCATAAGACCTTTCAATCGAATCTAAGTTAGAGAAAATCTTTTAAGCCATCTCTGAGCAAATTGAGTGACATTATTTGTCACATACACATACACACAGACAGACATTTTGTGATCTCGACAAACTGAGTCGAATAGTATATGAAACTCGGTTGTAAAGTCGGTTTTCACAGCGATTGCAAAGCCTTTTTATATGGGAAAGGCAAAAAGAAAAAAAAAACATTTGAAACGATTGATGGGAAGATGGAATTTGAAGGTTTTCAATAAACAATGCATTTGAAAGAGTTCATGTTTTCGACATGTTTTTTATTTCAACATAGTCTACGACTTTTCTAGAGGCAAAATTATCTATTTCGTAATGTATGCCAAATGTATTTTTTGATTTACCTCTAGGTGGATTAATGACACTATTGGTTATAATAAAAGATGCGGATTTTTTCAACAAAAAAGTGTTCTATACTTGAAAGCTCAACAATCATCAACAACAATAATCTCTGAGAAACACTCATACTAATTTTGCACACACAACCATTTGCTCGGGTCGTCCAGCTGAATGGTATATGGTATATGACAGTGTGTGTTTTAAAATTAATTTTAAATTAATATTAAATTCGCAGTGTGAGTTTCGCTTCAAACAAGAGCGATTGCGTCATCCAGATGCTGGAACTATTAAGATTACTTGTTTGTAAATCGAAAGTAAAAATCAAATCCAGAATAGTTTGATTAGCTTTGTGCACTTTTCGCAGTGCAAAATTCGCACCAAACGAGCGCAAATAAAGCTAGCCTTTGGCTGAAGAGAATTTCACAATTTGGCCCTTCTGAAAGCAGGAAATGAATCTCATTGACAGGATTTTTATAGTTTCTTTCACTGAAATATTGAGATATATGAAGTATTGGAATATATGAGCGATTGTACGACTTGTGTTAGAATATTGATGTAACAATTTCTTCTGGGTCAAGGCTCAAACTTACAAATGACTTGGAATAGCGCCCTACTTCATGGAATACAAACGTAATCATCCGTAACCAAATAATCCTTTCCGATACTCCAGAGCCATTAACTGTCCTTTTCAGAACCTCAAAAGTAACGTAAAGAAATTATTTAGAAAACTGTCCACAACTACCGCTCCAATTCCTAGAATACAAATGAACACTAGTGACGCTGGAGAAAACCGAGGGCGTCATCGAATGATAGATGATAGCGGCATATTGCTTCACGGTTACTAATTTGCTACAAACGATACGAATTTATTTTCTACTGCAAGTCCATCAGAAAAGTTGACACTTTGGCAGGAAATGTGCTGGTTCCGCCGTCTGTATTGTATCGCTATTTTGTCATCCTACCAACTACTTCGGTCTTAATCCGGTTTTCCTGTATAGTCTTTCACGTCTGAAACGGTTCAAACGATTATTACTTTAATATTCTTAAATATCGAAATGTTTAATCTACTAACACTAACCTTTCTAATCTGCTCCAAATGTTTCTATCTTTGTTGATGTTAATGTCAAAAAATAGGAATACTTATCATAATTGATCTGCTTCCGTTGACACTCGGTTTCATAGAATCGTTGATATGAGAAACATAAGTCATTTACATTCTCGGAAAATTTGTCTACTGGATTAATCGCTTTTGTTCTTTTAGAGGAATATAAAATGAACTACGAAACATATACTGGCCTTGAGATAGAAGTAGTTAAAAAGGAAAAGAGACTAGGCTATTGTCTTATTATAAGTTATATAAGTATATCGGAGACTTCTATGTAATTGATAAATGAGGAAGTATAAAGTATTCGACAATCGACAGTTTTACACTGCAGTCCAAAACAAGAATGGCATGTATCATGCAATGAAGCTACTAGGTGTGGTTGTTGGATGATGTGGTCCACGTGAATCGTAGCTCTTAAGAGACACAAGTCTCACCGTTTCAGTCGTTAGGTAAAACATTTGTCAGTGTTAGAGAGAAAATGAGGTTCATTCAATTCAATTCGCAATAGATCCATTACAGAGCATTACGATTTTTTCCGTCACCAACAAAGGATCAATTCCGGTATGGTTTGACTGAGTGCAACTTCCTTACTTATTGTATTTTTTTTTTGTAAGAACTGTAAATTGAAGGTAATTTGGGAGTACGCACCCGAAGCCCTGACTCACAAATCATGTTCTTCTAAAAAGCCGCCCATGAGTCAGAGAACCGAAATTTAATGCAAAAAAATTCTAAAGCGTGAATAATATTCACTACTAAGTTTTACGCTGAAGTGTGGTAAAACCAATGTAGTTTTCAAAACACAAAATTATCACCGAGAACACAAGAATCGTTTGATCGGTTCGACTGCCAAGAAAAAAATAATATGAATCTGAACACAACACGATGAGAGTAGTTCCGTATAGCATGAGAAACTGATACACGATCTCTCAGAATTTTGTGATATTTGGAAGAATCGTTCTCCATAGAAAAATATTAAACCCGTATTTTTTAGGTATTTCCTTGTTAGGGTTAGGATTTTGGGAAAAAAATGCGAATATTGTAAAGTTAAAGTCTACAATTTTTGGATATGTAATGTAAAAATGTTTCAGCTTTCAGAAAAAAATATAAAATGACATAATGGCCATGGTCTGCGACCAATGGGCCACCGATAAAAATTTATGCAATTGATTTTTTCAAACACAAAACTTCAATTTTACAATATTCGCCTAAAAATTATATCCAAAAAATAGCAGAATCGGCCGAGTGGTTCAAAAGTTATGATTTAAAAAAAAATATGTATTTTTTTAAGAAAATCGAAAATAATCGATTTTTTGACCCACCCTAACAAGGAAATGGTCACCCTAATGATAAAATTAAAAAAATACGGGTCTAATATTTTTTCGATGAAGAACGATTCTTCCAAATATTACGCAATTCTAAGAGATCGTATGTCATGGAATTGCTGATATATCAGATAAGACCAATGAAACTCGAAATTCCCTACTTTCTTCTATCAAAATCGAAAAAAGAATTGCCTATTTGGCAAGCAATTTATACTTGGAGTAGGTGTTGTCAGAGACATTGCCGCGCGATTGATGTAGGACTGCGTTCGAGATGTAGTCCTGAAAAGGACCATTCGGTTTCGGAAAATAGTTTTCTAAATAAGTTTCTTGCGTTAATTTTTGGGGTCCTAAAAAAGACCGTTAGTGACTTGGGAGTCATAAAAAAAATTTGATCACAGATTATTACGTTTGTATTCCAGAAAGTAAGGTGCCATTCCAAATCATTTGTAAGTGTTAGCCTTTACCTATAAGAAATCATTACATGAATATAATCGTTATTTGGTTTTAATTGCCGTATAATGTCTACTATATCGATTTTGATTGGTTCTACACTTGTTTCACGACCATACGAATTTAGTGTTCGACCCCCTCAAGTAGAAGGTAGAATAGAATTCATTTCTTTCTTCTGGTCATGCTTAGATGAGCCTGCCTAAGCTAGCTTTTCCGTTCTAAATTGCTAACTGATTCAATCTAGAATACCTATCCGTCTTTTCATTTCATATCTTTCGTCTCTCTCAGTTAATGCTTGCCGAAAAGAACCAATCGAAATCGATATAGTATAAATATAATCGGAACATAAGTAGTCAAATTGCCCATGTTTCAGACTTTCATATATTTCAATATTTGAGTGAAAGAAACTATCTGAACGCTGTACGGGATTCATTTCCGGTTTTCAGATGGGCCAAATTGTGGAATTCTCTACGGTATTAAGCATTTTTCGAACATTTTTCTCGACCGAGGAGCAGCCAGATGCTAGCTTTATTTGCGTTCGTTTGGTGCAAATTTCACACTGCGAAAAACGCACAAAAGTAATCAAATTATTCTACATTTGCACTAAACTGACGATTTTCACCTCCAATTTGCAAAGAAGTAATCTTAATAATTCTTTAGATAACATTTAGATTAGACTGATTTTGTATAATGTTCCCCATCGTTGTCCACTTTTCGTTTAGTTTTTCTCCAAAGCAAACGACCAGCAGCTGGATGACGCAATCGCTCTTGTTTGAAGCGAAATTCACACTGCGAACGTCCAACAGTAAACATATGCTTACAGAAGAACTAGTTGTTTAGGCCTGAGGAACGGAGTCTCATATTCGCCACTGCCTGAAGCACCAGTTTAATAATGGCAGATGTAGTTCCATTGGCGCGCACTCGATGTGTCTCCGTTCATGGATTATCATAGACTGAAGCTAGCAAACGTCCAACAGGGTCTATTTATTGATTCGGTTGATTATGATGTTCCGTGTTTGGACCTATTTTTTCACTATTTAAACAATGTTTAAGTAATTAACGCGGTATTAACAACAATCTTACACTTTCTTCCATTCGTTTCGCGAATGAATTAGAGAAATTACTCAAACAGAGCAAAAGTTATAAAGATATCAAATCTGGAGTAATTTCGTTACACTTTTCGGGTTGAGAAATTTTGAAAGTGCACCAAGATAAACATAGTAAAGAAAGACGTAGTCCTACGTCGAAAAATTATCGTCAAAGGACTAACGAGTTTTGTCAAAAGGTGTGTCTGTCGAAGCAATTACTGCCGTTCATTAAACAACACTGAGAACTGTCACTTTGATGATAAACTAATTTTGACAGAAAAATGAAGACAGTTAAAAAAAACGACTGGCAAAAAATCAATGTTGATTTGAGTTTTGGACGCAGATCCCTGGAAAAACTTTCAGTAAAAACCTAGCGCAATCAAGGAGCTCGTCACATACTCTGTGTTGTGATTAAATCCTACCTGAAGGAAAGGTCTAGTCTCTCTAGTCTTAAAACTGACGCTATCCTTACTTTGCTCAACACTTGGTCTGTCAGTATGCAGTATGCAGAGATCGAATTGCAAATATGCACTTTGTTCGCCGTTCGGGGCTGTTCAATTCGGTTCCGTCAGCTAGTCAGTTAGGAAGATGGACGAGAGATGGGGGGGAAATGGTAATAAGTAAACGTCAAACGGAAGCGAGTACGCTAAGTCAAATGGAACCTAATAAGAGTAACTATTAAACAGAAATGTGAAATTACAATGAATGAAAAATGAGATAATAGTTGAAACATATCAGTTTTCTAGAAGCAAAATGTGTATTTAAAAAAGTAACGCAAAAATTTAAAACTTAAATAAAAAAAAAGATTGATTAAACGTAATACTTTTATTAAAGACACAAATTGAAAAGTAAAACCGTAATTTAAATGCTCACAATGAAGAGTAAAGAAACTACGAAAAGTGTTGTACCTTATCTTAAACCGAAGAATAAACGAGTAAAATAATGAAGAAAATAATTAAGTCAAGACTTTACAGTGGCACCTTAATGTTAAGGTTAAAAGTGTACTACTATTACTACTACTACTACTTGAAGAAGGAGAAGAAGAAGAAGCCAAACAAAAACAATAAAATATGCCAAAACAATGTAGAATGTCGGGAGAGTAATGAAGGCAAGCTCAAGCAAAAAAAAAAGAATAATAAAGCGCCGTGTAAATGTCATACCGTTCATCATTTTGTAAAAGGAAGTTTCCTCACTGATATAAGAAAAAAAAAATGAAAACAAAAAAGACAAACGCACCCCTTGCAGTTGCGAAATTGAAAAGTAATATTTAATGACAATCCTGAGTCGAATGCGAACGGACGCGCCGCCTCGTTTTGTAATGTTTGTAAATACCGAAAACCTCTCTGGTTTGGTCTCTTGCGACCAACGGGAAGCGGATAACCTGTCAGAAAGTAAGAGTAAAATAAAACAAAAACCAAAAAAAAGATAAACTCAACTCAATGTGTCTTCACGCTCAATTCTTTCTCACTGCATTTTTTTCCTGTGCAAACCGCAAATAAAAGGTAAACAAAAACAATCGTGCGAGCGCCATCTATCGCTGTCCGTTATGCAAAGCAAACAAACAAACGTCATTTGTTTAGAAAAACAGTAAACAGCAACGTTTACTAGATCCTTCCGACAGGCGAAAAAATCAATCCTACCGAACGAGTGAGATAATCTAAGTGTGCCGGGCACACGAACACATAGACACAAACACCGTTACACAAACACCGTTACACAAACTAATGAGCGAGCAAGCAAGCGAGCGCAACGTACACCAAACTGCGCGCGAAACCGTGCGCCGACGTTTAGAAATTTTAGAATCTGAGTTAGACCTAAGTTTAGCGACTAGCGTGTAGGCCTAAGTTAGTGAAATCTCGTTTTTTTTTCATCTTGTTGAGTGTTTTCTTCTGTCGAGATTATTAACATTTTACAACGTTGACGTTTGAGACGGTTCAACGAAAAAAAAACAAACAAACCTACTCTAATCTACCCTTAGTTTAACTCCAGGTATTTATTATTTATTATGATGAAACTGGTTTTCACATGAATTATTAACCATCTAGTTCAATTGTTACAAGTTTTCTAAAAACTTGAAATCGTTCGTTAATTTTTTTAATCTAATGTGCATAGAAATGAAACGAAAGGCCAAAGCAAACTACAAAAGAAAAAACACAAACAAACAAACAAACGCACGGGGTTTTGTCCAAGTCAGGCTCCCTTTTCCTTTATCACCCATCCCCTCTCACAAATAACCACACCTACTCACACACACATACACAAACATGCACACAACTCGAAGCGAAACCTTAACAAACTAGCGTTGAATTGATTTCCTGATTTTCCAACGTTTCCAGCTTTTGCTTGTGAAAAATGGTCTCTCCGATAAGTTTTTTTTATGCGGATCACTTTAAACTCTCGCTGATCCTTCGACTAATATCCAAGGGAAGAAAAAAACAGGATAAGAAATAAAATTGTATTTTATTGATTGTTAAAATTAAGTGATTGTAAGTAAACAAGAAAAAAAAATCAATGATAATTATCCAGAAAGCCAAACTAAACGCAAATGTCCACGTGATTTGCGTTACCACACATTATATTAGAGTACGTTATGTCAGTCAGTCAGTCAAACAAACATGCAACCACAACAGTAAGTTAATTGTATTTAAAACCAAATCAAATCCAAACGAAACCATTTTCCCAGTTCGACAAAAAACATCAAAACAAGGTGCAAACTGGCAGAAGTGCTCCGAACCTGATCACACAAAAAAAACAGATTAAAAAAATAAAAAGCAGTAACAGCCAAATCAGACAAAAAGAGAGAGAGAGAGAGACGAAATATGGTTCAATGTTTTAACTGTTAGTTTTTAAATGTATTGAATGAAAGTGTAGGCCAAGACAAGATATCGGACTCCCGGCCCCGGGGTCAGGGGTCAGAAGTCAGAATCGACAGAAACGACAATTGCAACAACAACAAAAAAAAAGAAAATGGAACAAACTGGAACTATTTTAAGATGGTGAAACACAAAACCGAAAAATTTTACCGCGATTTTGAAGACATTCATTTGATTGCGTGCAACATGAACGGAAGTAAGTAAGTGCCCAAGGAGGGCACGCTATGGATAATTCTAAACAAAACGATGCTGTTCAAATTTCACTCGAAGTGGAACCAACATTTTTTTTCTGTTGATAAAAATAAAAATGCTTAACTTTGTTTGTTTTTGTTTGATTTGTTTCCTTTCGTTTTAGGGTTTTAGCTACGTGTCAACTTTTTTTTTCTCGAGCTGACAGCGGATCATAGTAGGCATGCGGTGAAGGTCAAACACATTTTTCACCTTCGTCAATTTGATTCCAATTTGAATTTGTATTGTTTTTACTAGAGGTATTTTTCGATAAATCGAGATTTTCTAGTGCAATTTCGCAATAAAGAAATGTAAGATGTTAGAATCCAGTGCGAGAAACGGAGTTCCCATCTTTTGCCCTATGAAAGGAATACTGAGTGACTGAATTCTAGCAAAAGTGTTTTATTTTTCATCGTTCGCGCTAGGCAAGACAGGAGTTTATTGAGGATTCGTGACAAAACGTAATTTTTAGAATCTTAGATCTGTGATTTTTTTTAAGCTCTGAGCTCTCGTTTCTTCACTTCCAGAATTGTACCTCGGTGAGTTCATATTAAGGATCAAATGTAAACCAAGTTTACTTGTGTTGGTAACTTGTGTATTATGTACATTTTATTTGGTACGTATGTCATAGATCTATGTATTTTTATATATGCAGTGCAACCAGTTTAACAAAATTGGCTTGAACGATTTAATTTTTAGCAATAACTTATTGTTGCGTCGCACTAGTTTTACTGGCGACACTGTTTACCAACACTGCCTTCTGCAGATAGTTGGTGCTACCATTCATAGAATTATGTCAGTTTCTCAGGCCCTTCTGGCAACTCAGTTTTTCATTTTATCTTCTCGCTCTGTTCACAATCATCAGACCAGTCAGTCTCAAATAAACTTGCATTAGAATCGGACCGTTTTTGGTCTGTCATAAAGTCCGAAGTGTATCGAACAGCAGAAGTGAAATACACTAGCAATAGTCAGTGAATAAAGTGACTCAAACGTTAAAATAGTGTAGTTTTTTATTGGCAAGAGTCCGCCAAGGTTCATCCAGTTGTGAGTTTTATCAGTGCAGCTGTTTGTTTGTGGATGTTCGTCTTCTGCTCCTTTGGCTGCTTTGGTGACCGCTGTGGCTGTCTGCAGAACCCGTTAGTTGCATTGCTGTTCGCTACCGGTTTACTGCAGTGCGAATGCAAGTAAGGTCGACCGACAAATTGCTGCCGTCGCTTCGCTGAAATATCCTGGTGAGGATTTAATTAAACACAACGTAGGGTCCCGGCTAGCGCCAACACTTATTCTCAAACGAATGCTAAGTCTGACTTTTTGGATGAAATATCGGTTTTAATAATTTTTCACCAATGTTTGATGGAAAATTGTTTACATTTTATCAATGTTGATTTTAATTCCCTATTAAAAAAGATGGCTACACTGCTTGAATGCTTTTGTATTAGATCGCGCTATACAAGATAAACAAAACTAAATCTTTTCTGTTAAAAAAAACAGTTTTCCGAAAAAAATAAACAGTTTTACGACAACCTTCCATATGTATTGCCTTTCGCGTGTGAAATTAAAGGCTCGTATTTTGCGTAATTACTAACAGAAGCTACGTAAATTTTTATTTCGCAATAATTTCTGCAAGAGGAAATCCATATAGTGTTCGGCGAACGACCTCAACTTGGTTAAAGCCGGGTATAAATAAACGATATAAAAAAAAATCCATATAGGAATGTGTTTGTTGCTAATCAAATGTGTTAGTGGAAGTAAGGTAAAACTGAAATAATTTTTCTCGAGCAGTTTCCAGACAAACGGAAGAGTTCGCGTATAAATTTTGTCGTCTAAGTCGAGTATAAATTTTGAATCGACCACGTGTGCGCTCTGCCCATAATATTTCTCTCCATGCTCTCTCACAAATGTGCAAAATGACTCTCGATGGGTCATTTTTTCAAAAATCTGTGAACAAGCCAAAAACCTGTCTGTGAAAATCTGTACCCGTTTTCCGTACCATAATAGGAGATCGAAATCAAATTTGGTGAGCAAAAAAAAAAAGTCTCACTACCAACACGCTCTGTACCTTTTGCCTCAACCGCTCTGTACTTTTTGGTGCTAATCTGTGCTCGATTACAAAAATCTGTGCTTTATTCCAAAATCTGTGAAAATCTGTGATCATTTACAGAAATCTGTGAAAATCTGTGTCATTTTTAAAATCTGTGCAGAAAATTGAAAATCTGTGAAACACAGATTAATCTGTGAACCTGGCATCCCTGCGGGTAGACAAAAAAGTTTCGATATTTTCGGTTACAATCGGTCGAATGGGATTGACATATATAAGCATAAAATGTGTCTCCATCCAATAAAGCTACCGCTTGTTTGGCAGCCTTGCTGAGCCGATTTTATTTCGCTCTCATTTTCCGTTACGTTGCCAGGAAACTGAAGCAGAAAAAAGTACGGGTGTGTAATGTCAGAGACATAACAGGATGTCGTGAATACGAATAAAACTGACACTCTTTCTTTATACTTTCGAATATCATCTAGTTGATCGATTGTGTGAATTGTGCAAGCTTTCCTCTTTTTCACTACTAGAATTTGAAACGATACTCCTAAACTAAAGTGCAGATTAGTTACATTAAACATTTTAACACACAATTAAATATTACGAAATAACCAGTATAGTTCTTTATGATAAAATAATGGTAGTTCTGAAAGGAACCTTTCATTAATGGCTTCTAAGTCGGTGCTATGCATTTTATATAGCAAATCAGTAGAAAGTTCTACTACAAACTACAAGTGGTTGAAAAATGGGCCGTATACAGTATAATGAAGAAAATTTCGCATAATTCTTTGGGTATACAATTATTGTTCTAAATAGAAATATACGGAATTTTGATGTGAATTATTTCGTTTCGGATTTAAATATTTGAGTGAAAAAAATATTATTAAAATGCCGTACGAGATAAATTTCTGGCATTCAGAAAGGGCTAAATTGTGTAATTCTCTAAGATATTAAACACTGTTGCAAGTTTTGCAGTGCGAAAATTGCACAAAGCTAATCAAATATCCTGAAAACTGGCTCTCTGACCAGAGCGTTTGAGGCTTTACACCACGCAAAAGGTCTGCTCCTTCTGACGACCGAAGTCCAAATGAGAAAACGACCTGAGTGTTTCACGCTTTATACTTGGTTTGTTCTTACTGATGTTTGTGGGAGAACCTCACCTCGACGTCCAGTTTCGTCTGTAGCAATAAGAGAAATTCGGCTCATTCTTGTACAGGGGGCAAATTTTGAAAAGGCGCCCCATAGCGAAGTAAGTCGTATTCAGGACAAAAGAACCGATTTAAAGAATTCTGGAATTAGGAACTGGACCTGAGCTCAAGAACTAGATTCAGAACTTAGAACAGACTCAGAATTCAGTTGGATTTTAGTAGACTACAATTTCGAAACTAAAATCAGTTCCGGAATCCTTTTCCAGAATCCAGTTCAGCACGCCGGCTCTGAATTCTAAACCCATATTCCGGAACTAAGCTCTGAAGCTTGAAGACGATTTATCGCCACGACTACCAAAATGGGTTTGCATAGAGTACAGTAAAATGTCGCATAATTCTTTGGGAGTATTATTGTGATTATAAAAAGAACCGAGCAGAAGTATTCTGGAATATGGAACTGGACCTGAGTTCAAGAACTAAATTTAGAATTAAGAGCAGACTCAGAGTTAAGTTGCAATTCTAGAACTACAATTTCGAAACTGGAATCAGTTTCGGAATATAGCTCCAGAAGCCAGTTTCAGAATTCGAATGAGAGTTGAATGCGTCCTTTCGGCTTGAAGACCGGAAAGCGAATGAGAGTTGCTACCTGAGCGTTTGAGGTTTTAACCACGCAGAAGGTGCACTCTCCGCCGCTGTTGGTTGATGATATCGCTCCCTCGATGACTGGAAAGCAAATGATAAATCATTCTCACGACGTCTGCTTCCATCCAACACACAAGAAGAAATGATCGATTTTCGACCACGGTTCCCCTTTTATACGCATTCATATGAAGATATGTGCCTGACTACCTCAAAATCGTCGTCCTCGCGCGAAAAAGCCAAGCAAAAATAAAGAGTTTTCCGCGTTGTTTTCAAAGTTTTATAAAACTTCATTCTTGAGTTGTTTAAATGATATTTTTGATGAAATGGTGAAAGAATTATTTTGCTGCCGTTGATACAAGTCGAGATATTCACGATTAAGTTCTGCCCATTCTTCCATATGGCTAATTTTGAGAAGGCACCCCATAGTAAAGTGAGTCGTATTCACGACAAAAATGACGCGTGCATAGAAATCGACTTACCTTCACAAAAATAACATTCACTTCATTTCCATCGCGACAACATATATGTTTTTATGCACTAATCGCATCTAAATTAAATTATCTAGACATTGTCAGGATAGATTTTTGATCCATGCTTTTGAAGGCGAGATATTCAATGAACAAGTTGAAAGACGACGCAATTCTTCCTTCAGAAAAAAGACCTTCCCGACCGCTGAGTTCAATGAATCATTCCGAAATTTTCACAGAATAATCTAAACTAACTTTCTAAGAGATTGTCAGTTGGGTATTTTGATATTCTTCACCGTTCTTGAGAAAATCAGATTTGAAGCGTGAAAATAGCCCTCTGAAGCACCCTAAAACACACTGGCCTCGTACCTTGAAGAACGACTTAGGTGAGACCGGAGCTGGAGCGGACAGCTTAATTTTTCAAATCATAAACAGGGAATTGTTTCTGAAGGTTTAAGTTCAAAATAACTTGAGTAAAAACCTAGTTGTAATGGATGTTTTTTTTTCAATTTTCAAAAAGTGACCGGTCTAGCCCCGGTTTCCCCTATTCACGCCAAACATATTCTAAAACACAGTACGGTGGTACAAAAGAGAGTGAAAAAATGTGTAGACACTAAACTGCACACGGTGCGAATTACATTTATGATGGCATTCATCCCTATTCTGTATTTCGATCGAGTTTGAGTCACTCTATAGAAATGAGGTGATTGGCGTTTAAGCAAAATATATAACTCAAAAAACTCTTTGAGATCGATTTCAGATTTCATCTGCATACATTACTTTAAATGACGACAATACACTGCAAAGATCGTTAACGAATAGAACGAAGAGGAGTGGGCCGAGATGACTCCCTAGTGGAACACCCGATGTAACATTGAAGGATTCAGAGAGTACAGTTCCGACTCGTACGGTAGCTGTATAGTTATCCAATCAGTGAATCCGCTTCGTCTCAATTTCTCCACTGCGAGCTGATGAGGAACACGATCGAAAGCTTTTGAAACGTAGCTCATTAAGTTTGTAGTAGTAGACCGCCTTTCCGACAAACCCGTGTTGATCAGTGGATATGATAGGTTTTTCTGAGGGGTAAATAAGGATCTATTAGCATGCGCTCGAATACTTTAAGTAAGCAGCTCAGAATTGAGATGCCTCTTTAGTTTGTGACTTCATGTAGGTTGCCGGTTTTGTGAACTGAAACTATCAAAGCTTTTTTCCAACTTCGCTGGGAAATATTGTTCAGGAAGAGAGCGGTTTGAAAAGCAGAGATACAGGCAGAGCCAAAGCAGAAGAACACTTCATCACGAAAGACGGTGGCCCTTTCGATCCATCGACTTGTCGTAGATTATTGTTCACTTCGCGTTCAGTGAAAGCCGTGCCAGGTAAGATCAGTAAATACATCGGTACGATTCTGACAAAGGTGATGAGTTATTACTTAGCACACTGTGAAAGAATGACGAGAATGAACTCCAGCATTCTCAAAATACTGTAATTTGCGAGATACTTGAAGCTCACATCGTTTTGTCTATTGTAAGCTTTTTTCTTACATTTTTGAAACGTCTCTGGAGGAGCAGTTCTCAACTGGTTGTCTGCCAGATGACTTTTAATTGTGGGTTTGTCGAAGACTGCGTGATGCTAACTGCTGACAGAAGCGAGATAACCATTTATAGCCCCAATCAGTCGAAATTTCTTACGCTCTGGATCTCGTTTATCACGGTTTTCCGGCAAGAAAGAATCCGTTAAAAATGGATCCGCGTTGTGCGAGACCCCAATAGTAACTTCTGGTTCCGGAATTACGGGGTGATAAGTACAAAAATTATACATTATACAAATTATACACGTGTGTTTATACACGGGAAATTCGAGCCAAATACTTTCAAACCAATTGGACTGGTCTGGTTATTTATTTATTTATTTATTTACATGTAATCAACAGACAATGTGTAGTCCCAATGATTAAAAACTATTCCTATTTCTAAGTATGTTTAAAAAATTTGTTTGAATTCTGCTACGCGTAATGTGAAAATCGAATCCGGCAGATACTCCATTGAAAGTTCGCTGTAGACCAATAATAGCACCGTTATATCCATAATTCGTACGGCTAAGAGGCAATCGAAGAAAGACGTTATTCCGAAGAGCTCTACTGCGTACATTTAAAGAAATTTCGCTGAGGAGTGCAGGGCAGTCTATTTTGTTGTTCAACATGTCGGCGATCAACATAGCACGGGACAAATTACGTCGAATGCCAAGGGTGTCGAGTCCAATCAATAATCCACGGCTTTCGTAGCTAGGCAACTCGTTGGGGTTATTCCAAGGTAGCTGTCGAAGAGCAAAACGGACGAATCTGCGCTGTATTGATTCTATTCGGTAGGAGCCGTTAAGGTAATATGGGTTCCATATCGTAGAGCAGTACTCGAGCGTTGTACGAATGAGTGAGCAATATAGAGACTTTAAACAGTAAATGTCTGTGAAATGTTTTGCTATTCTCATTACAAATCCTAAACTACGAGATGCCTTTGCTACAATAAAGTTGATATGCTGCTTGAAAGACAATTGCTCGTCTAGAATTACACCAAGATCCTTAACACACGTGGTTCTGTTGATCACTACTTCATCAAGGCAGTAGTTGTATCTTATAGGATTTTTTTTGCGTGTGAACGTGATGATTGAGCATTTATCAATGTTCAAAGCCATTCGATTTACCTCACACCACTTTGAAAAAATTTCAAGTTGGTGTTGGAGGAAAACAGCATCCTCGTTACTTCGAACTATTTGGAATAGCTTGAGATCATCAGCGAAAGATAAACGTGGACAATTTAGAGAAAGATTCACATCGTTAAAATACAGGAGGAAGATCAGAGGTCCGAGATGGCTGCCTTGTGGAATCCCAGAAGAAGCGATGAACTCTTTGGATATAGCGTCATTTATCTTGATTGCTAATCGGCGATTATTAAGGTATGAGGAAAACCAACGCAGCATGTTAGAACCAAATCCCAATCTGTCTAACTTAGCAACAGTAATGGCGTGGTTAATTTTGTCAAAGGCAGCGGAAAGGTCCGTGTAGATAACATCAGTTTGTAAACCGCAGGATATAGCATTCGTCACAAACGTCGTGAAAGTCAAGAGATTGGTAGCCGTGGACCGTTTCGGCATAAACCCATGTTGTGTTTCTGCAATAAACCATTTACAATGGTTGAATATAGAATCAAGTACCACCATTTCGAAAAGCTTTGGAATAGCACTGAGCGACGTAATTCCACGGTAGTTGTCGATGTCTTTTTTGTCTCCTTTTTTATGAACTGGAAACATGTATGAAAACTTCCAGGAATCAGGGAAGATCCCAGATGTTAGCGATAAACGAAAAATTTGGCAGATAGGTGAAATTAAACCGATGGAGCTTTTTTTCACAAAGATTGCAGGAATACCATCGGGTCCGGAAGAGCTCGAAGATTTCATTTTGGCGATAGCCATTTTTACTGAATCTTCGTCAACACTGATAGTATCCAACAACTGATGTGATACTGGAACGTTCATTGCTGCTTGGGCGATTTGGTTCGGTGACAACACTTCATTGGAGAAAACGCTGGAAAACTTTTCGGAAAACAGTAGACAAATTTCATCTAGATTAGTTCCAACACTTATCCCATATACCATCGACGAAGGCAAATTCGATTCTTTTCGTTGGTCGTTTACGTATTTCCAAAAAGATTTAGGATCGGACTTCAATTTGTTCTGAACATTCCGAAGGTAACGTGCGTAGCAACGTTTTGCTGTCCTTTTATATAAAGAGTTGATGTGTACGTAGTTTGCACGCAGTGCATACCCGCCATGCTTGGAATATTTTTTTAACGCAGATCTTTTAGATGATTTTAATCGTTTCAATTCAGTAGTTTGCCATGGAGCTTGTCTGAAAGCATTACTTAGTCGTTTCGGCACATAATGATCTATAGCATACGTCAAAATATTGGAAAAAGTTTGAACAGCAAGATTTGCATCGTCTTTGTCGAGAACTTCACTCCAATCAATATTCGACAAAAAGTCGATAATTTTCCTATAGTCTGCTTTTTTATAATCATATCTGACGGTTCCATCCACATTGGAGCTATGAGACTGCCGAGAAGCTTCTATCTCAAGGCATAAAGGAGGATGGTGCTTTACATATTTCACCATAGGAACGGGTGCAGCAGCAATCTTGGGAGCGGAATCGGATTTACTCGAAAAACAAAGATCCAGTATTTTATTGTTTTCATTCGTCACGTGGTTGAATTGGCGCATCAGATTTGTGCTGTAACGATCAAGCAAACTGATACTGCCAGCATGAAAAGATGACTGCGAAGGATCCGCGAAAAGAAAGCCGTTCGAAGCTGGTTGCCATTTTAGATTGGGAAAATTAAAATCCCCAACGATTAATATTTCGTCGACAGGACAAGCGTAAGAGCATATCTCTTCGAGGGACAAAAGATGGGCATCGATCAACGGCAGGTCACGAGTACGGTCCGGCGGAAAATAAACCGCACAGAAAAAAGTTGAATAACTAGCCAACTTAATTTGTACCCATACCTGTTCAACGCAACTACCACTGGTACATTGGATTAGTTGTGCTTTTAGACGACGATGAACACCAACAAGTACGCCGCCACCAGTACTCTTCGTACTGTTGCTGGAACTACGATCCGTTCGGAAAACTTCATAGTTTTCACCGAGGACTTGCACAGACAGGGTGCAATCGTTAAGCCAGGTCTCCGTAAAAGCTATCACGTCGAAACATTCATCCGAGCAAGCCAACAAATACTCATCAATGCATGCATTCATACCACCAACGTTTTGGTAGTATACCCGGATACTCGAAAGACATGACTGATTCGCCGCCATAGAGCTGGAAGCGGGTAAAATTTCAGTGCTTGAAACATCCATAACGGGAGCGTACTTGCCTATAAAATCGATTTGGAAGACCTCGTCCCCACTCCCACACACAGGACTGGGACGGCTGACGAACGCTGGCTGCAGTGGCTCGACTGTGGCGGGGGGATCAGAGGCTTCCATAATACCAGTGGCGCTGCATCCCAGTGATCGTTGATCTGATGACAAACTGGAAGCGGGAAACAAATCAGCGATGGAATGATCCGACAAAAATGTATACTTGCCGAAAT